>NW_027155074.1:0-4241 GCF_002600585.1 Cystoisospora suis | reverse complement strand
TAGATTAAAGATAGATAGTAGAGCCTTGTTTTCTTCGTTTTGCTTATCTCATGCCCGCTACGCAGCAGCGGGGACCTCTAGACTGAGAGAAGCGAAAGATTTCATTCTTTTCCTTCTTCTTCCCCGTCTCTTCATTCTTCTTCTTCTTGTCATTGCCGCGCAGTTTACCAAGAAGAACCCTGAATTGATCTTATCATAATACTCAAATCGACTACAGGAACAAGAAAGACCACATACTCTACTGACTCCTTTCTTTCTCTCTCTTTCTCTCTTTTCGCTTTCTCTCTGCTCTTCTTTCTTTCGCTTCTTTATCTGGCTATGAAAGCTTCTCATTCTTTCATTCATGAGGCCCCTCTTCTTTCTTTCTTTCTTTGGTTTGTGTATGTGCTTTGTGTATTTCAGATTTGAATATGCCTGCTTATCTGTACTTTTGGTTTTGTCTGTTCCTACTCCATCCTTTTCATCTACTTTTCTTCTACCACTGATAGGAGAGTTAACCTTCTGTGCATGCTTCTGGCTTCATAAAGACGCCGCTCCGATTCTTGTCGAAAGAGCAACTATTCTCCTCGGAAGACTCAACTGTATCGACCCTCATGTGGTAAGATACGTACACATCTGCATACACGGTATATTCATGCATGCATGCATGCGTATCTACCTAGCTATAGAGAGAGAGATATAGCTATAGATATATACATACGTATATATACAGCTATACTTATGGCCCGTTCACAACATTCTCTCTCTCGGACTCTCTCTCCCTATGAAAACATATGTATGTACATATACATGTATATGTGTCTATATATGTACATGTACGTAACAGTACATAGGGAAAGACGAACAACGTGTGTAAGTGCTTCTTCTGCGGGAGCTTCATTCCGTACGTCACTAGGAGAGAGGATTCCCAGAGCTGAGGGAAGACTTGAGTTGCCATTTTCGGTGCCCAAGATATGTTTCGTATACCAGGTGCATGCATGCATGCATAACTTTGTGTGTGTCTTATTACTGTCTTGATGACTTGGGCATACACCCATACAGTGAGAGGAAGACGCTAGCTATGCTACCACATACAGCATAGCGAAGGAGGGAGAGTGGAATGAATCTCTTGAAGAAGGATAGAGAGGCTGTGTTGTTAACGCTTTTGAAGTAAAGTAAACAAGATAAAGAAAGAGAAGAAGAAAAGAGGATGAAGATCAAGAAACTGAGTGAGCATACAGCGGGTGCACAAGAAGAAAGACTATCTTTCTATCTGTGCACGTGTCCACCTAACTGTATATCTATGTATCTGTCCGTCTTTCTGTCTATCTGTCCACCTGTCTATCTATTTGACTAGCTATCTAACTTTCAATCAAAAAGAAAGCGAAGAAAAACTACGTCACTAGTCAGAAGGACACACACGCAGATACACAACGAAGACAAAGGAAGGAAAGATGAATCCATAGACAGACGGAAGAAAGAAAGAAAGAAAGAACGAGTGAGAAAGAAAGAAAGAAAGGGGAATCCATAGGAGAACTTCTTTGTGGTTTTCAATTTCTCCTATGTTTGTCTATTCGAGTGGGCTTCTGTTTCGTCACATATTCTTTCTATCTTTTTCAAATTGCCGTCCCTGGTTGACTTGATCCATTTAATGTCTGTATCTTTCTCTATCTTTGTTTTTCAGCCTCTCTTCATCACGTCAAATCTCCTCGAGATTAGCTCTCTCAGTCTCTCAGCAAATCCCCCTCCTTCACAGAAGACACCTCAGCCTCTCCCTTCACCTCTCCTTTCGGGGGCTCTTCTATCTTCTTCTCATGTTCATTCGTCCTCTGCAAGCGAAGCCAGTAGAACTCTGTCTTCTACGTCTTCTACTCTATCCTCTTCTTCAGCATTATCTCGTAACGACGTTCCTTTGCTTCTCAAATCGCCCTTATCCTCCGAGAGTGAACAAGGTTCTTTCTCCGTTATAGACGACAGCTGTGAAAGAAGAGAGGGTGGGATGTGGCCTGTCGTCTCTAGACCCGCAGGAATGATCGAGACAAGAGGAAGATATTCTTTTGATCAGAAGACGTGCTCTTCTTCTTCTTCTGCCTTTTCGAAAGACTGTGAACGTCTCTTACGTGTCGTCTATTTGAGCACTTGTACAAGAAATCTGATCAGTTTAGATGGATGGAGAAGAGTCGCATGCGGCGTGTCTTTCGAAAGATTTAAGAGATTAAAAGAAGAAATGGAGAGAGATCAAGCCTGGAGGTTTCTTCATGGTCTCGGCCTCAACACAGATGACGAGAGTGAGAAGGAGGTGAAGACAGAGAAGGAAGAAGAGATTGAGGTGTATGTACACAGCAGCAAAAGAGAAGGAGACATGAGGAATGATGTACAAGAAGAAGAGAGAAGACGTATGAGGGGTGCGAAAGAAGAGGGAGAAGAAAAAGAAGAAGGAAAGAAGGATGGAGATGTAGCGAAGGAGAAGAAGAAAAAGAAGGAAGACGATGATGAAGACAAGAGAAGAAAAGAAGAAGAAAAGAGAGGAGATAAGATCCAGGAGTTACCACGAGATCCACGGGTACCTCAAAAGATGCAAGAGAGAGAGCATAGGCGCATGAGAAATCTCTTGGCTGAGGGAGATAGAGGAAAGACGACCTCCTGTGAACGATTGTCTTCTCATCAAGTTCACGAAAAAGAACGGCAAGAGAAGAAAAACACCTGGAGATCCGAATGGAGAAGAAGAAAGAGACTAGGCTGGATGTATCGACCTCTTCAAATGATAGAGTATACCGGCCCCTTAGCAAGAGCTTTCCTTCAATGGCGCGAAGATTACCTCGAGGAAAAAAACATGCGAAGGTGGCTAGATGAAAGAAGAGAAAAGAGCCTCTCATCGTAGGTGAAGATATAGATACAGAGAGACAGATTTAGAGGGATATATACAGATGTAGATAGATTCAGAGAGAGTAATTCACTGATATAGACGTAGATAAATCGATGTAATCGATCACGAGAAGAAATCGATTCTTCAGTCCTCCCTGTTCAGCTAGCTGAGAAAGCGCGGACACCTGCCAGGCACAGCGATAAAATAGCCTTATGTATCGCTCCATCTCTCTCTCATCAGACAAATGTATGCATACAAATACAGAGAGAGGGAGAGATGTAGAGATATTGACATAGATAGAAGAGGGGGAATGAGATGAAGGGAGATGTAAGGATATGAAACGACTTGTCTGTTCTCAAACAGGGGATATCTCAAGTCTTCAGCTCTCCATCGAAGAAGTGAGAGGGTCTCTTTCTCTTCTTTCAGTCTGAACTATAAAACCTTAGGCCCATTCGTTTCAGTCTATTCCATGAGCCGATTACCGACACGTCTATACAGAAGTGATCTGTGACGCCGTACACGTAATACATGTATATGTGTACATATGTACAACCCCGCGTTGATATATGTAGGGCTCTTTATACCTGGGAGATGTATGTATGTTGAAGAAGAAGAAGCACCTTCTTGTGACAGTGCAGGTAGATCTGTCGAGAGAAACTAAGGAGAACTAAGTTCTTTTGTCTGGGAAAGAGATATCTCCACATGTCCCTACATGCGAGGAAAACGTTTGAGATAGCTTCTTGGGGATTTCTACTGTATACCTATCAATCAATATGTAGCTAAGGGAGATAAGAAAAAAACTCTTCTATCTGTAATCTATCTTGAGAAGAAGAGCTTCCACCTAGGACAGAGGACTCCCTCTTGGCTTACACTCTCCACACTACTTTTGAATGATAACAACATCCACATCTCTCCTTTGTTCTTTTTTCTTCTTCTTCATTCGTTTAATCGCTCGCTTGAAAGGATGGCGTTCCTCCACTTCACGTGTACATCTCACACACACACGACTCACACATCATTCCCGTTCTCAGGTGTACATACACCCGAGTTCGCCATGTGAGGGAGATCAGCACAGCACAAGTCCCTGTATCGGGTTTCTTTTCCTTCAGGTTTTCTTTGTCTTGAGAGAAGAAAGAACAGAAAGAAGCATCTTTCTCTATTCATACACCACACATAGGCACAAACGAAACAGGAAGAAGAAATGTAGTGTGTTTTATAGAACGAAGCAGCAAAAACTAAAGATGAAAAGGCAAGAGCATGGGGTGTATATACATCATACCAGGGTATACCCCTTGAGAGGAGACACTACAAGGAAGAGATAAGAGCTGAGGCCTATAGACAAGCCTCATCCCCATCGCAACATTCCATCGTCTGAACAAATACACGAACAGCGGAA
>NW_027155073.1:1342-1552 GCF_002600585.1 Cystoisospora suis | reverse complement strand
TGTATATCTCTGCATATATATAGATATATATCTTTATGCACGGCTAGTAGACACTTGAGTCTTGAAGAAAGAAAGAAGAAAGGCAGCAGACACATACATTACCACGGCTCCAAGGAGCTAGGTAGAATCCAATGAAAATTTCTCTCTCATCTCTCTCCTCAGCAGTCCCCACACTTTACACCCGACACGTCATCTATCTTTAATCTATCT
>NW_027155073.1:723-890 GCF_002600585.1 Cystoisospora suis | reverse complement strand
CCTATGTATATAAATTTGTACGTACATCCATATATGTATGTATCCATGCTTGTCTAGAGATAGACAGATGAAGGAGTGTAGATGGACTACCGCATGGATTCTAGATCTAAATGCTTTTCTCGCTGTCCTAGCCCTTTAGCTAACAGCTCTCTTCTCCGTCTTCTTCT
>NW_027155073.1:0-435 GCF_002600585.1 Cystoisospora suis | reverse complement strand
CTTCTTCTTCTTCTCCCCCTCCTCTTTTACACTTTCCTCATTCTTTCTCTCATGCGCTCTCCTCGTAATTCCATTCATCTTCTTCTCTGTCTCTTCTTCTTCTTCGTCTTTGTTCTCATCCTGTCCTTTCGCACCTTGAGAATAGTTGTCTCTCTCTCTCTTTATGCCTGCTCTCTTATTCTTCTCTTCTACCGCTTCCTTCTCCCTCCTGATACCCGCAGTACACGAATCAAGACCTCTCCAACTCTCTTCTCTTTCTCTCTCCTTCTTCACTCTATCAAGCCCTAGATTCTTCTCTCCCTTCGGACGCATAAGAGACATCCCAGAAGAAGAAGAAGACTGTGGAGGAAGAGGAGGAAGAAAAGAAGAAGAGGAAGAGAAAGGCGAAGAAGACTGTAGGTCAGATGTGGGGTGATGGTGGCGTAGGGGTGAGGA
>NW_027155072.1:0-322 GCF_002600585.1 Cystoisospora suis | reverse complement strand
GTGTACTTAGACGACGTGCTGATCTTCTCCAGAACGCGAGAAGACCACTTGAAACACCTTCGTCACGTGTTTCAGAGGATGCGCGAACAAAGGCTGTTCGTCAAATTGTCCAAATGTAGCTTCGCTACACAGAGAGTGGAGTACTTAGGGTTCGTAATCGAACCTAAAGGCGTCACAGCGGACCCAAGCAAGCTGGAGACTATAAGAACTTGGCCAGAGACCTTAGTAAGCAGGAAACACCTTCGAGGATTCCTCGGATTGGTCGGTTACTACCGACGCCTCATCCCGAACTTCAACAAAGCAGCCCATCCGCTGTACGAAT
>NW_027155071.1:274-5680 GCF_002600585.1 Cystoisospora suis | reverse complement strand
TCTGCCCTCGGCTGAGGGGGGACCGATGCGCCCCGCAGCTGGGCTCCTGGCGACCTGCTTGCTATGAGACACAACCGGTGAGTGACAATTTGTAGCCTCATGCCATAAAATCTCGTAGCTGACCTACTCCGAAACCAGCTCAACTGTAGGATCCACAGCGTGCCCAAAGCCATACGCACCCTTGAGTATAGTGCGTGGGCCGGACAACGCAGTCTCGGCTGCAAGCCACTCTCCCTTAATACCACATTCCCCGCAGCGCGCTGGTTCGCCTCCCACTCGGGGTCACCCGCTCTGCTCTGGGCGAACTGGCGTTAACAGTCCGACGACGTCCCTCAGAGAAGGCAGTCCCTCTCCCTCACACACGACAAGACACCCGCGACCAGATCTGCGCTCGCCTCACCTTAACGAATCCTTGTTCCACTTATTACCAAGCTCCTCTCCTCTACGGTGTAGTCTTGTCTACATACTCATGATCCCCCGGACTGCGGAGATGTCCAGAAAGCTACGCCCCCCCGCAGCACGTGTCGACCTTGCACAAGCCGGAATGCGTGGAACCCTCTTTAGAGAAAGAGCAACTACACTCCGTTCCACAATATCTCTCAATTCCTCCTGCGTTCTGTATGGTCGTACGCACACTCGTCTCCGCAGGCATCGCGGTGGCCAATCACCACCTCTGCGAAACTGCAATGTCATGACCAAACATCAAGTTTGACCTCCCGGCACATGCCCTTCAACACCGGCGGACTGTACGGTGTGCCAACAAGGCCGGGAATGGATCTTGGCTTGAGGCGACACCGCCTATCAGAGGACTACGGCACAGAACCGTGCGCTCCCGGGCGGACGCATCCACGAAGGCTGCACACTGCACGCTCTTCGGGCGGGCCCACGTTCGTCGTAGCTCATCTTACTGTCAATAAAGAGAACAATCAGTACTGGGGGGCGCGCTGCTCGCGCAGTCGGTGTTCCCGTCGGTTGAGGTACCAGTTGGTGGCGACCATGACAGCCATCACGGCGAGCCCGGCGAAAGTGAGTAAGGATCGTGTGTTGGAGCCAGAGTAAAGAAAAACTGCCGTCGCGAACAAATGCTGACATAAGGTTGCGCTCCAGCAGTGCAGGGGGCATACTCCCAGCAGCGGGGTCAATGAGACCCTCCCTTGCTCCTACCTGCACTCTCATGAAGAGAAAAATGGCATATGATGCTATGCCGCCAAGGAAAAAGAAGGGCAAGAAATACTCAGCACAAACACCGTCTGCGCGTAGATCAAAACATAGTACGCAGCAAAGCCGGTTAGCACGACGCCGACAGTGCTCAGCGTTGCCACCCAGTAGTCACCGGGGCCAGTAGTTTCACCGAGCTCGCAGTCGTCATTTCGACGCCCTAATCCGGAGAGTAACCTTGGAGATGACCCGGCCTGGTTAAGTGGTTCAGTATGCTCTAGGCACTTTGCCAAGATGGCCCCGAGCCGATAAAACACGAGTACCGCTGCAGCGAACACCGTCAGAGCCACAAGGAGCTTCACTGTTGGGCCGGAGAGGCCTCCTAAAGAACTTGCTGGAGACCATATGTGATTCCACCATGTTGATGACCGCCATCTTCTTCTGGTCGGGCTGCTGCTACTTCTACCTGCGCTCGATCCTTGTACAGCCGTGCCTTGAGACTGCTGATGGGCAAGGCTGTCCCCTCTCTTCTCTTCCGGCAGGGTTTTGGAGTCAAGCCCGAACCGTTTGCCGAAGTTCCCCCTCAAGCTGCAGTACGCGGTAAATACCTCATTTTCCAAAGCGGACGCTACCGAGCACAGCGCCAGAAGAACAACCGAACTTGCAACTGTAGCAAGTGTCGCCACTTGCTGAAAAGAGCGGTCCTCCATCTATCACATTTGTGGTGCCTCACGGTGCGCCTGATTTAGCGGCGCACCGTGTCTCGCAATAAGATTCCGTTGAGAGTCCCCCTTCTACGAGTCATCCGGAGTCCTTACACACGCGCAGCACGCAGCGACAACGGAGCACGGAACGCGGCTTGAGGGTCTGCTGAAGTGGGTTGCATGCATAAAAAAGGAGACCAAAAATGGAAAAAAAGTTTCTAAGGAAACGGAGTAGTACCTTATGGCGCGTCGGGGCTCTTTAGGTCCGAGACGCGAGGAGCGCGCAAGCCTGATGGGCAAGAGCCACCTGCCACGACTGCCGCATAAGCATGAAGCACAAAAAGTCGGCTTCCCCTTGTGGCATCTCCAGGCCGGTCTTCCGTGCTGGAAGGCCCGGACTCGCACGCGCTATAACAGTGTAAAGGCACTCAAGGCCGTCGGCTGCAGCTGTATATCGCTAAGGTGTTGTGACCGCCCCAGAGCGCCGGGCAACACCCTCCCTCGAACTTCTGTAGAAGGCCGACTCTGCCGGGGCCGTGCTGCTGGGACGAGCAACGAGAGCTACGAGGTCCCACACACACACACTGTAACCCCGACTTTCTCTTTTGACCGGATACGCAGATATACCGGCACGAGAGGAAGGGACAGCCAGCGACTCATTTCCCCTCTCTCCCAAACCAGAATGGGACGCCAGAGGTGCAATAATTATCGACACCCCACTCATGTCCCCGACATGCAGCGGATCCATCGTTACACGCAAATATCTGTCACCAGGCCAGATGATTGGCAACAGGGCTGACGCGCCGGCCCGGACCAGGGCGCAGTTGAGAATGTGGTCGAACGATGGACACTCCATTGCCCGATAACGCGTCCCCACGTCACTGAAATTACTGGTAACAATAGGGGACTGTCACCAATACAATCAAGCTTCGGAGACCCCGCTGAGCCGAGTTCTGCGCCCGCCTGGGCGTCAGAACCAGCGATTGCAAGAGACATCATGCCAGGTCCCCCCAAGACGAACAGCCACCGTACTGCATTTGCAAGAAATTCCCTGAAAAGCGAACTCCACAACAGCAACATAGGCATAAAAAACGCAAAACCTATGCCGTCGAAGGAAACAGACGGTGAATGCCTACATGCAACGTTTGTGCAAATAAGCTTAGGCTGACGGGGCGGCAAAAACGAAGCCAAAGAGCCCCATGACGGAAACAGCAGTCACCGTTTTCGACACTACACCTCCCCTACTGGTGCTGGGTCGATCTATGGACTCGAAATCATTACTCTGTCTCTTCGCCTTGGAAAACCTTGCCAAACCCGGACTTGTCTCCCCTGGGTCACTGCCACTAAACTTTAAGCATTTCCCCAGGGGGCCTGTTACAAAAACCACAAGACCTTCTGTGGATCGACCTGTGCATTACTGCGCTTCTTACTCTTCATGGCGTTACCGGACCCCCCGACTGCCGCGCAACTCCCCTATTGTACTGCTTTCGGGGAGTGCATCTGAGTTCCGCCACTTCCGAAAAATCTGGGCTTCCTGTTCAGCCGGCGAAAATGACTTCTGCCTAATCGACTTCGATCATTGTACCTCCCTTTCACGAGAACGGCCCGGCCTCGGAGGCAGCTCCCCAGCGCAGCTTCCTGCTATGCGCCGTTCGACTGATGCCCTCTGCATAGTCCCGCCACCTCCCGATCTACGGTATACGTTCCGACGACGTATGCATCGATGGTATCCTACAGCCCACGACTGTTACGACGGGCTCCTCGTCACGGTGTTCCCCCACTCGGCATCAACACTCAAGTGCAAGAACCCTGAGGAATCTCCCAGCCAAGCGCCTGCTTCCAACTGCTCCTGTTATGACTTATATTAGCCAAGCAGTCGTCGTTCACTACAATAGTTGAAGATGTACAGATCACAGATCTGCTGCAGACATTCAGTATTTGCGCGAATCCCAGTCGACCACGACATGGAGCAACTTTCCGCAAACGACAGAAGAGCGGGTCGGCGACGCTTAACATATATAATTGCAAGAAAGCCACATACCCCACAACAGAAGATACTCTGTTCCCGGAGAAGCGTCCCCTCGGGCTGTCTGCCAAGGTCCAAGTCATAAACTCTGACGCGCCCCGCGTAACGGCGGACGCCAGGCTGTCTCCCTGCGACATTGTGGCTGTAGCGCCAGTACTGTTTCGTCTCAGTTGACTCGCTAGCAATGTGCTGTTTGAAAGGAGACTCATGACGGGGCTACGGGAAAATCCAAACCTTCATCGAGACGCAATAGCCAACAGTGTAAGCCCACCGACCGCGGAGAACTCACAATCTACGCGATTCTCCGTTCCACCTCTATCATGGCACATAGTTCACTATCCCCAAAGCTCACTCTTCATAACACGCAGTGGTCGCCCTGCCATGGGCGCGTCGCCCCTGAATCTGGAGGGTCCCTCCTGCGAAGACCGGGTAAGCCCCCGCCACTGCCCGCGACTTTGTCAGCGTGCTGAGACAGAAGAGCCGAGTGGTGAGAATGCGGCCCCAAGAATTGTACCTGCGTGAACCCACTCCTTTCAACAGCGCCAGCTTTACCATACCGTGAGGGCGGAAACAAGAACCAGAATCCCGTCACACTCACAGCGACGTCGTACTCTGTGAGGGAACCCCCCCGTGCAAAACGCCGCGCCGAAGACCATTGTCGACTCCGTTCTCTTCTCCGTGAAGCCGAAGTGAGAAGCCGTAGGTTCAAATATCAGCCTAAGGCGCGAGACGATGCGAAAGCGTCTAAAGGTACGCAGGGGCATTTTCCATTCAAAACCAGAGGCTACGACACCAGAGGACTGGCGCAGTGACTCCGTCCCTCGAGTCGGGAATCTCGGGGACCGCTCACGACAACCCCCTCACCCCTCAAGCACCTCGTTGCCTTCCTTTCTTCTGCCCCGGTCACCGACTAAACATCTAAGCGAAGACCGCCTTGTGGCCTCAATGGGAGGGTCTCGCGTTAGGTCTGCGCAAATAGCATCATGGCGAAAAGTGCAACTCCTACCACAAGCCACGACACGAAGTTTCCCATCACCAGGAAGCTGGACATGGACGATATCTCGAAGATAAGGCAACCGAAAGTGAAGAACGAGGTGTACTGAGGTCGCGGGGAGAGGTCGATGGGGGGCCTCCCGGTGAACTTCGAGATACAGATAACGGAGGTAGAATGCTGCGACGACCATGAGGGACCCTGCGAGGCTTTTTACCGCTGACGCCCCCGGTCCAGTGGGGGGAAGGGGCGTAGTTGGTGCAGCTGTGGAGGACCTGGCAAAAAAAAAGCGAAAAATTCACCGGTGGCGCGGAGTCTCTTATCGGCGCCGAGTTCTTGCCGCCGGGTATATGTATGCACCACAGGCCTGCCCTGCCAGTACGATCGAACTAGCCGCGACCGCTAAAAAAAAAAGATTCCAGACGGTAGGACTCGGGCTCCGTGGGTCCGTCGCAGCAACGTCTTCGTTGGACGGCCCGCGGCGAAACTCAGGATATATTATCTTGCAGTCCTTTGAGGAGAGGACC
>NW_027155071.1:0-199 GCF_002600585.1 Cystoisospora suis | reverse complement strand
CTTTTTTGAAGCGAGGAGACACGCTGTCACCATGATATTGGAGAGAGTCAGCCTCTCTTCTGTGGTGTGTTGGGGAAATCCCTGCAGCTTCTCGGGAGGACGCACGGTGATAATGAGCTTTATAGTGAGCGAAACGCGACACTCCCCTCCTCTTCCGCGACAAGCTTTATTTAGACGGATCGATGCTTAATTTTGGCAG
>NW_027155070.1:327-43111 GCF_002600585.1 Cystoisospora suis | reverse complement strand
TGGTGAGTCTACCAAGCACACCAAGACACCTCCCCCAAACGACGGACCCTACCTGACTTCACCCAACAGGTGCCTTACCGTTCCTCGGGAGGCCGTGTATCCGCGGCAGCTGCTGGGTTCATCAAGCTTCCGAAGCTTCCCATGCTGCCCAGACCTCCGGCCATGAAGGGATTGGCACCGCCCATGCCCCCAGCGCCCGCCCCTCCCCCAATCAAGCCCATCATTTGGTTCATAAGCTCGGGATTCTGTTGCACCAGTTGCTGGGCTTGCTGCATCATCATCATGAAGTCGGGCTGACCACCACCGGCTCCTCCAGTCATTCCTAGGCCACCTCCCGGAACGGCGCCCGCTGTCCCTCCGATGCCAGTGGACGGCGCCCCGGCATTCCCTGTAGTTTGTCCCGTGGAGCGCAGAAAGACGCATGATACCCACTGATATCAGGAGGTGCGAAAAAAGAATGTTCACTTGATGCAAAGACTCCCGGACACTACAGACTCTGCCGAGGTCATGCCGTAGGTCCGAATGGGCCTGGCCACGCGCGCTACGGCCTCTGCAGTTGGAGGTACGCAATACAGTGATGGCTCCCTGTACAGCCACGAGAGCCCAAACAGCTTTTGCGAGATGAAGAAAAAAAAAGAGACGTCTGCAGCACCCCGCCACACAGCGGGACGGTTTCTGCGAGCGACCGCTGTGACTGATGCACACCTCGCTACATATTTTTCCTTGATCTGCTCCACGCCGGACAAACATACATTCTACAGCCACTATGCAGACATGCACGCACCAAATAAACATTCCTAGAGAACATGCTGGGGAATATGAAACCCTCGAGAGTTCTGCTCTCCTGTGCGAGAGATGGGCACCTCTGGTTCCACGACCTTCGTGATACCAGAGAAACCTTTTGCTCACGGGAGAAGTCCACCCGGGAAAGGCTAAGGAAGGGGACGGTGCAGAAAGAGACTTGGGATGAAGGAAGTACACGCTGTACCTCAAGATACGGTCACAAGCAAAGCAAAACAGCCGCGCTCCCTGCTTGGTTTGTTGCTTTCGCATAGGAGTAGGGCTGCAACCTTCCTTTTTTTTAGCGCTCGTATCGCATAAAGGCGGCACCACCTACCAGCTGTATCTCCGGAGGGCGTTGTGTTCTGCCCGCGTTGCATGTTCTGCATGGCCTGCTGCATTTGAAGAGATGCCTGCACGCCAGGTAGACAGATAGAAAACGACATCCTGCGCTCTTCGCCTGTCACGAATCCGACAGCACATCAGACAGAGTTGACTGCGAATGCTCCGTTGCATTCCAGTGGGCTTCCAGTCCCACCTTCTGCAATCCTGGAAAAACCTGCAGACACTTGAGCAAATACTGCCCTCGCTGCATCGCTACATCGGACGGCGAACAACTGCATAACGACACGCCAACTATCGCCTCCAGCAGCAGTCGTATTTGGCGGCACACACGACACAGAAAGAAACAGTGTCGCACTTGCCTAAAAGAGACAGCCGCTTCGAACAACCACAACCCTCTGCCGACAGCGCAGCAGAGTGGCATACAGAACTGTTAGGGGCAGCGAAGTTCTGCATGCTCTGCCACGGTCGACCTGCCAGCGTCTGCAAGAACGCCGAAGTTGCTGAGACAAGAATGAAAAAGCAACACTTGCCTGCATCATCTGCGGGTTGAAGACGGACCGTAAGAGCTCGGGGTTGTCGAAGAGATTCTGCATCATGGGCTGCAGGGAAACAGGTACACCTTTGCAACAAGAGACTGTTTCCTTCTCGACTCCCGCTGCATCCGATGCATTCACCCAGACTCCTGAACAGAACCGATCCCAAATGCTCATGCTGCGGCGACCCACGCCCGCCACACGATTGAGTCGTGCATGCGGAAGGTCTACGCTGCTCACCCTAGTGAGGCACTGATGTAACCACCAACTATAAAGTCCGGACGCTGGCATGGTCCTCATCGCACGCGTTTTCCGAAAGCATCCTGACATCAGCAGCAGACTGCTTCACCAAAGGAAGAACACGCGCGTGCACCGTCTTGCTGCCAAAAACAATGGCTGCCCTACCACAAGGCACACGCGGAAGTTGCGATTGAAGGGGCATTAGTTTTTTTGATCGAGCTTGAACCCTCGGCGACGGCAGGGCCAGCGTGCTCCGGCAGCTACGTGTTCAGTTTTATAGTAACAGGATGCTGTTCTTCGCTTACCATCATCGGGCGCAGCATAGGGTTGCTCTCCATCATAGCCCGCATCACCTGAGGATTCTGTGACAGGGACTGCACAGTCTCCTGCATCATCGGACTCTGCATCAACTGTATTAATGAATCGGAGTTTATGCCTGCTGGCATGCCTCCCATGGTGTTACGGTCTGCTCCGTCTGGTGATCCCGAGATGCTCCCTGCTCCCATTGCGCTCGTCCCGCCGCCTCCCATCATGCCTACACGAAAAGAGCACACGTGTTAACTGCAGCAGTGTGAGACATGGCCTCGCAAGAGTATCGGAAGAATCTCTTTCCCTCTCCTGTATACTCAGAACAGTTACGAGAACGAGGACACTGCCTCAACTGATCCCATCAGACTCCCTAGCGCTGAAGTCACTTCGAAGCTACGCCCTTCGGTGCCTCTAGCATCGCAACAGCCTGAGGTTCATCCCTCCAACCAAACAGCAGTCCAAGTCACGAGCCCCGACGACGTCAGCTGTCGGTTTCCACCAAGAAAACAAGCAACGGCTACCGAAGGAGTGCACTCCTCTCCAGGCAGGCTGAGCACCAGGACGACGTGTAAAGAAGACCACATTCGCAGACCGCAGGTCCTTCGAACACGGGGAACCTTGCGGCATCATCAGCATTACCTCCCTGCATCATCATCTGGATTAGTGGATCCATTCCGGCACCGGGGACTGCACCCGGCATGGCCGAGGTCGTTGTCGCGTTTGCGCCAGAAGGCGTACTCGCAGCTGCACCGTCGCAAGCACACAGAATACGGCAGTTACGCTGAACACCCATGCGCAGAAAAACTGCCGCCCCGCTCCAGTCAAAGGTACGCGTCTGCACGCGTAGGAATACTCTTAACGAAGACTGATGCGCATCCAGCCTTGAACCCAGGTCTCAACGACTGCGGCGATGCCGTATAGTTGCGCGGAAGAGCATAGCATCTTCAATCAGTCATGTGGTCCGTAGAGAAAGCTGATCATCTGTTCCATTTCTCGGAGGCTTGTATGCCGCACTTATCTGTTGGACTGTGCAGAGAGCGACGGCAGCATGGACCAGCACAGTATCTCTTGAAAAACACCAGCCCGAATTTCGAAAGCAGAAATACACTACCACGGGGCTGCGGCCCACACAGGAGCACACCGAAGCCACATCTGCCCATTTCTTTCGTAGTGTCAGGCAGGGCGTGCAAGTGCACGTACGCCCCTCTCGTACGGCACGACCCTAATCCGGGGTATTCAGATCCTATTTACCGCCGGTGTAGACCGGATCCGAATCCGTGTCCCCAGGGCCAGGTGTGAAGCTGTTGACAGGGAGACCGCGTGCCCGAGTGAAGATGCCGCACTCATCCTCGCAACTATGTCTGGAGAATCCTAAAATCCTGCACTGGATGTGAGTGTACGCAGAATGGCTTCCTCCAAACTGCTCCTCTTTGCAGACTTTGACGTAGGAAACCAGATTCAAAACCCCTGAATAGCATGCATTCGTAGTAGTGAGGGCTTGTCCGTACCGTTGCCATTCTCACTGCCAGCGCCAGCGGATCTTGGAGCACTCGCAGATGAATCGCCCGGAGACGACGCCGCCGCCGCTGCTGCACTCTTGACTAAGTGGATGATGTGGCCATCTTGGACTCCATGGGTAGCAACTTTGTCGGCGTCTTTGAGAATGCGCCCTGCAACAGGAAAGATAAGAATGCAGACGTGGAAGGCTCAGAAGCTTCCAAACTGAGCAGGCGCCAGGAGCTGCAGCAGACAGCCGGGTACCGGTGAACAGGAAACCAGTCTTCGGCTGGCCGGACTTTCCCTAATGCAAGACCGAGGAAGGCGCCGGTACCCAAAAAACTGTTAGCATGTAGTGCGGAAGCCAGAGCAGCCCGTTCTCCGAGGCAGCACACGGTAAGGGCAGATCAGATCCATGGCGCGAATTCTTCGAGTTGAAATGTGACACGGTAACACGCAGCGTCTTCGCTACATCGCAAGCGAAATAAAGAAGGCGCTACTGCACGATCAATGTCTTCCTACGGAGCGCCCAGGGGCGTTGCCGACTCCGATGTCGTCACACGAACGACCAGGACACTGAAATTCAGAAGAAAAACGCACCTTTGTATATGAGCCGCTGCGCCTCGACAGGAATCTGAGTCTGTTCGACGCACTTCTCCTTTACTTGTTTTACGGTCCAGTCAGGATCCAAGTCCAACACGAACTGTGTGCCCCCCGAGACCTTGAATGTCACTTTCACTGCTGGCATGTTGTTCAACGATTGAAAAGGCGAGTGACTACTAGGATCCGTCCTGACAACACCTCTCGGGATGAGAGATAGCCTCTGCCGCCGGCTAGCAAGCACAGGTTCGCTGAAGATATACGCCGTGTCCACCAGAACAATAGTGTGCAGCGTAGTACAAGGCAGGTCAGACAGGCAAGAAACTCGGTGGAAAAGAAAGCGTTGAAGGGCAGGGAGAAAAAAAGATTACCGCCTTTGTACACACGTGAGAAATGAGAAACCACCTTTAAAACCCGTTTCGATAGGGACGGTCATCAAAAATTGACAGGGAAGAACCAGTTGGTTCGATGGCAGAAGGGAAGGAAAAGAGGAAGGTGAACAAGACTTACATCCACAAATCGCGTGGCCGTCCGTACCGTAGATGCTCAGAACATGAGAAGATATGCAAGGAGCCGAAGCGTAGTATATACACCTCCTTGCTTTCTTTCCGTGTCAAACGGTTGTCCTTCGCGACACTGAAAGAGGAGCCTCGATGGTTGCAGACCCACGGCCCGCTCAGCCACGCAGCCAGACGTACGCAAAACAGCGTCAAAGTAAACGTTCGTTGTGAACATGAGGGGGTAGGTGCATGGGGAGCAGCGTGGTTACCGATCTCCAAAGCCTTGCAAGATACAAGGGTTTCGCCGTATATAGGGTCGCTCGCCTCCTCATAGTAGACAAGCGCGAAAATCCCTCCCGGTCTCTGTTCTTGTTTCGAAGTAAGTCTGCCCGTGACCATCTCATCTTTTTGATCCCCCTGCTGCGACGCGTGCGTGTATGGCCTAATTATCCGTGTTTCTCCGGGATATACCTTCTGTAAGCGTGTAGTGACTGAACTCCCCTTTTCGCTCCAGGGGAAGCTACAAGTGCTCGCCACAGAACAGAAAGACTGCGGCAGAGTAGAGAATTTCTTTTTTTTCGCGTAATCCTGTTTTCTCAGCGACGGAACGTCTAGCCGGACGAGCTCCTCGTATTGTGTGGGGTGTCCCTTGTCTGCGCGGAGGGAGCTCGCCCACTTCGGGCGAACCGTTGGAAGTTCCCGTCCGGGCACACGAGGTTTCCCCGGGAACGGGAGCTTCAGAACACCTAGCTCTCTGTGGTGAGATTGTGGAAACCGGTAACGACCACCTCAAAAATTCACGCGTCCACTGGCTCACTTTTTCACTCGTGAGTGTGAGTGGCAGCAAAAAACTGGAATGTTCTCTTGGGAAAAGAGCCTTTTTTTCTCCCCTCTTCGCAGACTTGGGCTCTTCACCAGCGGCCAACTGAATTGTTTCGCGGCGTCTTTTTTCTCTTTTCCGGAATCATGACAGTGCCCGAGAGCGCTGAAGAGCTAGCCGATTCTCTTGACTTGGCTCCTTTGTCTGATTTGGTTCTGGAGGACCTCGGCTTAAAAGTCAACCCCATCGATATCGTCAGGCTGGCTTTGCAGGCTACTGCGGCTGTACTGGCTGTGTACAAACTCTCGACAAAAGAGTGGAGCATCGAGTACAAAGACGGCAGTGAGCCTCTTACTAGGGCAGATCTCGAGGCTAATAAAGTAGGCTTGACAACTCGGCCGCTTTTCTATCTGGTTCGTTGGCGCGTGTGGGCACGGTGTCGGCGTAGGCGAAGTGGCCACCCGACTACGAAGAGACCATTGGTCCGTACAACAATTGTATCGTCACCAATTGCTAGATACGCCTCGGGGAAAAGCCGGCCGCTGGATGCACACTGCGGGGACGACAGCGCACTGGGGGTGTCTGTGCTTTTTGCAAGCTGGATTCAAGACAGATGCGGGCGGCAACACGACTTCTGCAGTAGTTAGAGGAGATTGTTCATGATCGTAAAACCAGTACGTCCACACAAACAGGCAGCTGCCTCGACAGCACCAATACCATCCGGGCCGCACTCGCCTGCTTTGCTGTCTACTACGCAGCATTTCATGTGACCTCTGAGAGACAAATAGGCTAGGATGTCCCACTGTCCGCCGAGCTGTAGTCCTGGTAATGGCTGGGATGTCTTTTCTCCGTTACCCACAGAGTTTCGCATACTGTTGCCCGAATTCTAGCCTTATTGCCTTGCATGAAGCATCAGCAAGTGAAGTGATTTCTGAAACGTCCAATTTTCTACGAGTAACGAGAAAGTCCTAGGGGATCCCGGTGCCCGTGTACCTGTATGGTCTCAAGAGGGCTGATAGATCTTTTTCTCGTGCAAGCAGATCATCTGTACTGGCTTGGGACGTCTCTTTGGAGAAGCCATCCCCGTCGTCAGCGAGGAGAACGCTCACGCTAGCTGGGAAGAGCGCCGCGCGTACAAATACTTTTGGCTGGTTGACCCGGTTGACGGTACCAAGGAGTTCATCAAGCGTAGGTCCACGAATCCGGCACTTGACTGTAGCCTTCAACACGGCGGGACTCAGCGGCAGCTTCGTCAGGCACCGCAATTCACCAGGCCGGCACGGCGGGACAAGCTTTCGTTCATAGTTTCTGTCACACCGCCTGTTCTGCTCATGGAGGAGCACCGTCCATGCACTTGTTTCTCGTAGTCGATGCTCACAACAGCGGGTCTTGTGTAATGGACCCCCGGGGCAGATGAGCCACTTGTTGAGCGTGTGTCCCCATCTGAACTAACGGGAATCTCGGGGCGGTCATTCTCGGTATGTGTCCGTGCCATTTTCGTTTCCGTGTCGTGTGGCACTGGTTTGCGTGGCTCGTCAAGGCGTTGAGAATATGGATTATATGTGTATAGCGGAGCTGGTCAGCCGTATGTCGTCCCGGTTTCAACCTTCAGGCAATGGACAGTTCACGGTGAACATTGGACTATGTCGCGGCGAGCAACCCGTATTCGGTGTTGTGACTGTCCCCGTTCAGGGGACGGTGTTTGTTGGTGGCGAAAGTTTCGGCTCTTACAAACTGGTAGGACAACAAATAGCCAGGACAATAACAGCTACTTTTCACCCCCAAGGGTCTTGTTTGCAGACGTGACCGGGGGGGTCACTTGCTCTTCCGACGAGTGATTTTTCATGCTTAGACTCACACGATGACTGAAGGACAGGTAGACCGCGCTTGGCGTCTGAAGACGTCAGACTGGCTGTTGCCCGTAGATAGACGTGTCGTGTGACGTAGCAAAAGCTGTTCGTCCGGAACTGGAGGCAGACTTTACACAAGCAGTAAGGCTTCAACGCGGGCGGCGGTCGTTCAGCAGGCGGTATTTTTGAAAAGCCTCTCTTCTTTACCGCGTAGGAGCCGAAGAAGCCAAGACAGTTGCTGCGAACCAAGCATTTTCTCCTATCAGACCAGGGACTGAGGGTGGTGGCCTCCTCGTCGCACAACACGCCCGCCACGTTGGAATTCGTATCGCGGTTGACAGATCCGCTTGTCGTTCAGTACGGGTAAGAACTTCGTGTCTCGGTGGCTGGCTGTACGCCCCACGGGGATTTGGATCGAAAAGAGGGCAGGGGGCGTTTCCGAGGTGCGAGCTCTGAGTATGACACTGGTGGTACTGCTTGCCCACTGAGAGGAGTGGGCAAGCAGTACCGTACACGTTTTTTTTAACGTGTAGCCTCTCGTTCTGTTACTCAAGAGCTTCCGAAAACTAACGCTGGAAAACACTGTGTGTCATCCAGATTCACCGGAGTACTGCCGAGAGTGTGGCGGGAACCCTTATAGGCATACCTGCCTTAACACGCGGACGCGGCTGAGTGTCTTCACGACTCGAGAGCCCGAGACCCAGACGCAGGAGGGCAGGTGAACTTATGAATGGTTAAAACTGGCCAGCACGTGCGGAGTAGGGACTTGCCCTGAGTTTTGCCACATCGCGAGGGACACGGGCCGGCTTTTGAAAGGCGGCTTCTTTCCGGGTTGTGTGTCCGTGCCTGCAACAAAAGTGCACACGAGTCAAGTGATTGCATATTCCTGCATAGCTCCACAGCTGGGGCTTCGGCCAAAGGAATAGCCGCACGCCGTAGCAGTAGGTGCACAACGAGGAATGCGACGCAAGTCGGTAGTGCACACGGGCCAATGATACTGTGCTTACGGGGTGCTGTTGCGTTCAGGTCGTCTTTGAAGATTCTCATGCTGGCCGCTAATGAAGCGGAGCTGTACCCGCGCTTTTCTCTTTGCAGTGAATGGGACACCTGCGCAGCGCACGCAGTCCTGAAGTTTGCCGGGGGCGAAATCTACCCGGTAGGTGGAGAGGGGGAACAGCAATTTTAATTTGTCGGTCCCACTCGCGAAAGCGACTACCGCGTACGGGGGCTCTCCATCCCCGGCGCAGTTTGAAGGCTCCTGGGGCTCCCAGCGCGCTGCTGCAAGTACAGTGGGGTTCAGGCCAACTTGCAGAAGCGTGGGGGTTAGCGTGCCGGTTCAATACGTCGGGGCGACACGAAGGACATGGGCGACTGTGTGGAAAGGTCGCCAGTCCAGTTTGTACGGATACGGACTTCAAGGAGGCCGAGGGAATATTTCTTCCGGCGTGGCCTCTGGGTCGTCAGCAAACGGCATCAAGGCTGACGAGGGCCTGAGCTAGGATTGCGTCAGATTCGCACCCGAGAACAAAAATATCTCCGTGAATTGTTGTTCAGGTCGTTCTTGTGGAGGGAGAAAGGCACTTGTGGGTCGGCGGCACGGGGGGGAATCTGTGAGTCGCAGGTGATCTGCGTGTATTGTAGCAGCTTGACCTGCTGTTTGATGTGGTGCATCTGCTCTTCCCAGGTGCGTACCTCTCCCGGTGGGGCCGAAGTCTCCACGGAACCACTGAGGTACCGCAAACAAAGTCTTCTCAACCCGTCTTTTGTCGCCATTGGACGGCAAGATGCTTTCGTTTCATCTTGGACTCGCTTTTCGCCAGCCCTGGCAGAATGCGAGTCGCCTGAGGGACAGCAGCTCGAAAGTGCTCCTGGATCGACTGAGAGCTGTGAGCGACTAACAAGCAGCGCTGCTGGCAGCTGACGCGCTTACGTCTGCGTGATGCTGGACCACCAGAAGAGGAAACCGGCGTACTTTTTTGTACTTCAGAGTTTCGTCGTGAGTCAGCGCACTGTCTTCAGTGTCGTAGTGGAACAGAGTTCTGTTTGTTCCGAGCAGTGGGAAACTCTTACAGGCGAGACACAGCGGGCACTTTCTGTGTTGCAAAGAGCTAAGCTTCTACAATTTATCCGGAGGATGAATTCAAGGTCGCTGAAGCTGTGAGTAGCCAGGGAAAAGTGGGGGGCGGAGTAGATGTTGGACGGAACAGAAAGACTCCAATGCTCTCCGCGTGGCCGTGCTAAAATCATTTGTATCTGCACGGTGCACGCTATCTGTTGGTGAAGTACATATGCATGTGGCCGTTCTGCATGTTCGGCCAGCACTTTTCAGCAAGGCTGAAGCAACATGGCGGTTCGTGCCCTCTCATCAGTTTTTGTTCGTTAGCCGTACTGCTTTCTGGTTTAGCCAGAGGCCTCTTTTTGTCAGACGCGCCCGGACAGGCGGTGTAGCGCAGAGTGAACAATGTGTGTTCCGAAGCGTTCCCCTCAGTCCCCGGGCTGCTCCGGCGCTAGAGGACGGTGTAATGCCTGTGACGCGCCTCCGCGCATGGTCGACCGAGACGCACCGTAGTCGCCTTCATCGGCGGTCGTTCAAAAGCCGGTTCTCGTTGGCAGTGGGGCACCCAGGGCGCGGCAGTCGCACCGCAGGCGTTTCAGGCCAGGTCTAGCACTGTTTTCAACTCCCCAAACTACCGGTTAGTGCTGCTGGACACTGCAGCGAACAGGGCAGTTGACCTCTCCGGTTTGAAAGAGGGCAAGCCTACCAAAATGAGGAAGAAACTGTACCTGCCTATTTTGAATGGGGAAGTGGTGCCAGGCTAAAAGCGAACCTTCAGGAGATCATGCCACTCTGTATCGTCGACTTACACGGATCATACAGGCACATTCAGTCCGTCTGATTGGCGACCCACGCAGAGCACCGCACACAACATACGACTCACGATAGAGGAGCAAACCCTACACAACCAGGACGCAGCGTACGGGCATCTCCAAGGGTTCACCAGAGGCAATACATCCGTCGTCTTTACTGGTTTCTCTTGCCGCAATTGGTTTGATTACTGCTTCACGCAGTTCGCCGTCCTATCACGGTGTCCCGCGGTACCCGTCCTGACAAGTTCTCCGGACTTCCTGACTGTGTCAGATCAACGCCTTGTGGATTGACCACTTTTGCCAGGATGTTTCAGCTGCTTGTCACATTATATCCGTAGTCCCTGCCTGGGCTCCGTTGTCTGCATGCACTCCCACGGGTCGCCTGGTCATTGTACAACAGCAACATCTCTCGGGCCGCGTCCCGGCAACACGAACAGAGAGATGCCCCGAGCGCGTGACTCATTTACTGCTGAACACAACCGGTCTTTTTTCTAGTTTCGACCAAGCTCCTGTTACCGTCCTCCCTCCCCGCCTAAAGCCTCAGGCTCCCCTACGGCGCTCTTCAGTTCGGGAATGTACTGGCTGGCCGTGTATGTTGGGCTCCAAGGTTTCTTCAAATTTCGAACGCATCTCTTTGTGTAAGTGCAAAGAAAGTGGAGCAGCATTTTCGGGTGCCAGAGGGTCTGGATGACTCCCTGCACTGAGTACTCGTGCAAGGCTTGGAACAGCAGTAGGGCCGAATGGACTGCATCAGGTTCCGAGTACTGAATGCCACGCAATCACTCCTGCCAAAGCCCGCTGTGAAGTTAAAATGGATCTGACGTCGAGATTAGTGTCAATCCTCTCTAAGAAGTTATCTCCCCGGGTGCGCCCTATGTGTTACTGTAGCGGTGTTCGACTGGAGGGGTCTTGTCTCGAATCAGTGAAGAGGAAATACAAGATTACCAGGCACACACACCGACTGTACAAGACCGACTTGCGTCCGCGACATCCATAACCCCACCCGAGGAGTCCTCCATGCTCGAAGCACATCCAGAGAACCTCGTAAGGTGCTGTTCCGGCACCGTGGTCTCCTCGGATTAGTATGCAGCGGAGTGTTGCTATCGTCATGGTCTGAATTGAGGCTCCGACGCCTTTACACTGTGACACGGTACACGTATGAGGCTCCTTAGAAAGAGGCCCCTATAACCACCGACGCTCCCTTACCCGAGGTCACGCGGTGACAAAGAGGGAACACCTTGAAGTCAATGCCACAAACAGAGCGAAAGGAGGAGTTGAAAACCAAGGTGCCGCCGGGCGTGCAGGACCGAGACAGAGTTGCTTAGAAGATATCGCGTCGTGGTCTGAAATACAGGGAAATCCGGGCAGCCACTGCTGTCTAGTGGAGGTGACGACCGGTGATCCTGAGATGGAGAAGGGAAGGACTTCGGTGTCAAGGAGAGCTTCAACGCGTTCAGCTCATCCCTGTTTGGGCTAGCGCAGTGGAGGACCCGGGACAGGCAATGACAGACTTTCTTGGGAGCATAGTACCTTAGCCTTTCGTTTCAAGGACGGAACAGGCGAGGAAGCATTCTGTCACTCGAAAGAAACGAACAAACGTGCAGCCGGTCAAGCCGGCCATTGGACTGGACGAGAGTCTGCTTTTGAGATGAACTGCCTCCACGGAGCTGTAGTGGTGTTTCCTCCTCGCACCCCAAGCTTAAGGACCCTGGGAGGGGAGATTGGATATGTATCTTGGCGCAGTGCCCAACTCGTCGTTAAGTACCGCGGATTTCCCGTTACCTTAAGGAAAGAGAGCTGTGCTGTACGTCCAAAACAGGACTGATCCCAAGAGAAACCAGCAGCACACACACAACAGTTCAAATGGAGAGCACGCCAGGGTCACATCAACGGGAGTCATTTTTCCTTGAGAGGGGACCGCGGATTTCTTTCGGGTATACGGCTGAAACGCGTGCTCGTTGGACCCGAGGGCTTCTCACACGGGCCCGAGTGAAAAGCCCGTTCAGCCACAGAAGAAGAGCATACAGACTCAGGATCTTCTGAGCAAGAAGAATGCTGAAGCTTAGTCTCCGGAGACACCAGTGGACATCTTTGCTGAGTGCGAGGGAAGCCAATAGCTCTTCAGAGGATCGGTCCCGTAAGAGTTCTTCCCGGCTGAGTGAGTTTGGGAATTACGGCGGTCCTATAGTGTTGTCCCATTCTCTGTGTTCCTCTCCGGTGTTTTGGTTACGTACCACAGGTTCTCGCATAAGATACGGTGTAGTGGATCGTCTCACTCCGAGGTGATATATTTTCGGTCGCTTGATTCAGTGACGCTTGCGTAGTGCGCTCCCGAACAAAATGCTAAATCTTTTAGGTACAGGTGCTTCCTGTTGGACAGCGGCTGCCAGGAACTCTCCTCTAGCCCGGCCACTTCCTCCGTGGGCGCGCGCGGAGATGCGGCGAGCCATATCACCTGAAAAGTTGAGGACTCAACCGAGAAAGGGTCCAAATTTCACAGCGCCGGAGAAAATAGTGCTGTGGAGAATTCTCCAGCTGCCCTCCCCGCGAGCCAGGTGACTACCAGTCTCCGCACTCGAGCTGCGCACACCCCTGATGTCTGCTGTAACGAGACTCCCATCGAAAGCCTGGTTGGCAGACGGGGGAAAAAAACCATAGAGGGCGGGGGAACCTCCCTACAGTTTCGGCTACTGCTCTTGGCAGAGTTAATATACCGCCGTCCAGACGGGGACAGTCTTTCCGCATAGCTACTACAAGCAATTGATGACACGGAGCTGGGGCGAGAGGAAGAGAGTTGCTGTTTGAGCTCAGCCGCACTTCTCACAGTTCAGGAGTACAACCCCAACCCCCCTACTCACCCAGCGGTGACCATGCAGCGCAGAAAGCAGAAGGACCTTCGCTTCCTTCGCACTCCGCCGGTGCACCTGCTTATGCGCTCAAGCACTATAAAATCGCGACGCAACGGAGTGTGCCCGAAACTGTAGTGACGCTCCCTAGGGGTGTCATTTTTTCTACCGCACCTGCTTCATACACATCGGACGCCACACAGACAACGAGAGGCCGCAGCCACACTTTCAAGGGACACACCACTTTGCACGGTCTTTTTCTCGAACACTTCTTGTGCTCTTTCCCTTGATTCCTTAGGGTCTCCTTTCTTTTGTGTCTCTCGGCCCCGCGACAGTGACGGCAACCAACGTTCCCGCACCAATCATGCCCCGCCGTCAGTAAACTGACTATGAAGAAACGCTCCCCACCCGCACTGGATACGTCCGGAAGAACATGGTGCCTCCCCTAAATCCGTGTGCCACTCGTTAACGCGGCCCTCCTACTGCAGTCGGTGACCAGGGGTCGCCAGTGCGACCAGAAACGTGCACGTGCGGACGCCGAAACTGGTAACCGACACAGGCAAGCGCTTGAGACGATGGGTGTTCCGCGAAAAAACGGAAGCTCTCACCTGACGAGACCGTCTACCGGTAGGGACGTAACTCGGCATCGCAACTACTCGTACACTCGAGACGCCGAGAAACACGTCAGGTGTGACTACGCCACCCCATGTTGTGGAACACACTCCGGATTGTCTCACACCCTGGAGCTGTGACAAGAACACACCCACCATTCCACTGACGGGGCGCAACGACGCTGGACCCACCGAACACCGAGCAGCTTTTTCGACGTCCTAGGCGCAAGGCGGACGAGCCACGCAAAGTACAAACCGAACAAAAAGGGCCATTTTCTTCTGAACCATGATATGGTGTAACATCTTGTCGACGTGTCCTAGTACAAGCTTTCTGCTCTGGTACTAGCAACACATTTCCCTGGGGCGCGGCGGCTCCGGTCTTTCCACAAACGGTGCGCTACAGGAGCATCGCAGTCTTCTCCCTAACGCACTACCCGTGCACCTCTTGCAAACGGAACCGCGCGGCCCCGCAGTTCCGTCATAACTAGAACAACGGAGAAACAGACTTGCACTTGTGCTGCCTGGTGGCTGTTGAGGACACTCTTCTGCCCCGCCGCCGTCGCCACAGCAGGGAGACAAATCATGAGAATGTCGCAAGTCTTTCCGCTCTTCCACAGCCGCGGGTCCTGCCCCGTCTCCCACCTCTCCGCTCCGCCGGTCTATCATTCCCCGACTCGACGCGGCATAGCCCTTCACGAGAGCAGGTACCCTGTGGCGTACAAGTGACTGCGTGACTGAACGTGTCACACGGAACCCACAGCGCGCTGACTCAAGTGGCTCCAGTCAGCATACCGTGGCTATGCCCACACGACGGAACCCATAGCTGCTCCATTGTACAGGCACCTGCCTGACAGCATTCCGGCGTGCCGTGAACCTACCAAAATTGCTGGCGGGGGCCCCCCTGTCTAGTATCGGGGAGCTCCAAATGACTACGCTTCCTATACCGAAAGAATCGCGAGACCTCAACATCTCGTCCCTGTGCCTTCCCATTGGTTTGACACCCCCCTTGCATATGCTCGTACCTATTGATAACCTGGATTCACGACGGGTAAAGGAAGGCATTGTACTTGACTTTTCTCCTTGTTTCCCCCGGATCGGCCAATGTGTAGCTGCCTTCCCAGATGCACACACCAAATCGCATTCAGCCAGGCACCAGTCAAGCCAGTCCTGACAGTGTCATCCGGCAACGTACAAAACCCCCAGCACACAAGCAAGCGTAAAAACGTGCCCTTCGCCTGAGTTGATGGCAGAGAGCCCTCAGAATAATCATGAGATAAAACCGCCACTCCACAGTCAGTGCCATGCTTCCTTTTCAGGACCTGAGCTCCGGTCTCCGCTCTTCGCGGCGTGCGATCTCGGCTTTCCGGCTCGCGGCGGTAACTTCGCCTGCCGGGCTGGCTCTCTCTACATCACTTTCTGCTCCATCTGCAACGCGGGTACACAGGAATGTGATGAATATACTCCTATCTTAACTGATACCCCCCGAAATGGCATTTACAGACACGTGCTTCCTCTTCTGTTTCATCCGTCAGGACCGCACAATAACGTTTACTGTAAATGCTGTGCCTTTTACTCCCCTGAGCTGTCAATGCGTCTTTCCTCTCAAAACTGCCCCAGCCGCCTGCCACACGTCTTCGTCAGCGTCAAGCCTCCCTTACCGCCTGATGTCCAGGCTCCCCAGTGTCATTCTGGAAAGATCCGTTATCAGCACCCTTTTCCACCCCCGCTCACGTCCTTCAGCATTCATCTAGTGAGTGCTCTCGCTGCCTTCTCGGTCACTTTACACTTCCGTCTCCAGTCGCACTTTCACGCTCAACTACCTCCGGGCTCTCCTGACGCTGTTGCGGTGGTCGTCTTGCCCGTCGTGGCTGTCCTGCATCAGCCCCCACCGCCCGTTGCTTGCCTAACTGCTGCAACCGGCTACACTGAGGCTGCGTCACCACCGCGTGCACTGTCGTCGCGTTGGACTCCCGGCGCTGTTCTCCAACCCGGTGAGGAGGAGTCTGCGTTGCCGTGTGTCTTGAGTGAAGAACGTCCGGCGTGCCCGTGGCACCCATTTTGAGTTCCTCTTTCTGTTTGAGGCGAAGTGGGAGTTCCTTGGCAGGTCGTGCCGCGAACGCTCCTTGTCCCTGCTGAAAACTCGTCCGCTGCTCGTTTTCATTCCCGCTGGTTTCCAACTCGCAGACCCCTTGATCAGACCCCCCCTCCCACGACCACGGGTGCTTGTTACCCTGCAGTTCAGCAGCCTGCCGCCTTGGGTTCTGTAGACACAGCTGATGCTGTATGACCTGCTTCTTGTCTCTACGCAGAAGCCCCGGGCTGTGCCTCTCCTCCCCCACCTCCAGGTGCGCATTCGCCTGCTCTGCCGCAAACTGCTGCTGCAGCTGCAAATTCCCTAGAGAGGACAGTTCAGCGGCACCTCCTCCGTTACCTGCTGAGAAGGAGGGTGTCAGCTGCGGCGACCGCGGCAAATGCACAGTCGATTTGCTTGGATACGAACAAGGCCCCGAAGTGCGCGCCACGTTTTCGCGGGAGGCGAAAGGCACGAGTCCTGCCGAAGACGCTGCCTGAGTGCTCTCTTCCGCCGACCTTCGAGCCGGCTTGCCGGCCGGACCAGCCACCCACTTCCTAATGCAATAAACCGCAGAAGCACACGCTCAGAAAACTGCAACACGAAGAACAGCAGACGTATGCGAGACCGCGTTACATGACAGCGCACTTGCAACACCCCTCCTACTCATGAGGCGCCGTTACCGGAGTGCACACTTTCCAAACACTAGTACACCCGACAGGGAAGCCTTAAAACTCACTGTATGCACACACAGTCGTGAAGACACAGTTGGTCACGCTACGCTGAACGACGTATGTCGACAGTGTAGAACGACCACCCGTCTCCGCGGAGGTCTGCTGGATGGAAAGAAAACCGCCCACAAGACTTGGGTGCGAACCGGCAAAACTTCACACGAAGGGGCCAAGGATCACGGCACCTGCACATCACTTTCCACCAAGGTCACCAAAGAAAGGGCTAATCACGGCACTGGGGTAGCCACCGTCGACAGCGCAGAAAACGTCTGGCGGTTCACTGCTAAGAACGCTGCGCGAAGTATCTCCGCTTATGGATAGTTGCGCCATGACACACCGACGCTGACACGGCAGCCCGAAAAAACGACACGAGGGGAAACTGCGCAGCACAGAATCGGAAGAGTGACGCGCTTCTGTGTGCTTCGCGCACCTTGGACGCCTGCCTAACACCGCGCAGGAGGATCTCTCCGGCAACACATGCCGCACGCGCGCGCTTACCGTTCTAAGCCAATCTTGAGATTGCACGCGTTCAGGCAGATTTTCTCGAACCTACTGCTAACCAGCTCAAGCTGCTTTGCCTGCGAACACGTGAGAATAAAAGACGCCTCTTTTCACCAAGTCTCGGCGACGCTCGCCTATGCGCCCACACTTAGTGTCTGCACGAAACCGCGGAGGGACGCAATGTCGCCCCCGCGGCCCCAGTGGGGTTCGGTGTGGTCCTCTTTTACGCCCGCAGCGGTAACGCACCCCAAGGCAAAGAGATCTGTCGTCTACATGCTTCAAAGGATGTACTTCGGCGAATCGTAAAGCATAGGTCGCAAATCTCCACGGCTACGTTTCTAGACTGGAGAGACATGTCGGACACCATAACAATTTCTTTATACCAACGACGGATGCAACAGGCTATATGCCCACCAAGTTGCAAAACTGAATGGCAAGATTTCTGCGTTCTACACCTCACAACGCCGTAGCTGTATCCGACCGGAAAGCAAAGTGCTACACAGTTCCGCCGCGCGCGGCAGTCAGATGCGAGGAAAACCTCGGTACGTCAGAACCCCACACCTCACCAGCTCCTCAGGAGAAGGGTTCTCACGAAACTTGACTGTTTTTACAAGAGCCTGCGAAAACTCCCTGAAGCAGGGACAGCGCCGGGACACAAGAAAGGACAGAGTGGTGCAACCAGAGACTGCACTTCACAGGAATCAGGGAGGCTGTCTCGCATGCAGTGTACCGTACGGCCGCTGGTGCGGCATCCCAGGATGCAGAAATCCGGACAGAAAAGCACTGGTGCGAAAAACGAACGGTCGCAAAGATCCCCCTATGCCTACTACTATACGCCCGGCACGGGAGCAGCACATAAACTCGAATGACTGACAGTTCCAGTGTCACCTTGGAAACTCGGCGAAGTGAGTGCACACAAGCCTCCTTACTTGCCCATAACGTGAACGGCGTCCATTTCAATGTTAGAGTCTCCGACAGAGATGAGATTCGTAATGACTTCACTGTTCAGCTGGCGCTGAACCTCAAGGAACGCTTGAATCTGACGACAGCAGAGAACAGACGATAGTTGTACACCCCAGAATGCCAAACAGCCTCCTTTGACGAAGCTGGCAATCGAACCAAGTTGCGAATGCTCATTATCCCGGGAAACCGAAAGTTGCCGCGCGCGGGGGTGTTCCACTTTTTAATGCACACCCGATCGCGCTAGACGGCAATAAACTCTGTTCGACTGCATCCGCCCTCACAGTTCTACCGGCGGAAAGCAGTGCCCCACTGGGCACGCTGAACACGAAAGAGTGCCACTTGTGAAGAAAGCCGGGGACCCTCGCGTCCAGTCTGGCTATCCATCAGTAGGCCTGTCGGCAAGCAAGCCTGGAGTCTGTAGCGAGCCATCGGATGCGCAAGCAAGTTCACACGCAGCCACTGAAAAGGACCGCGCTCGGAACCGCTGATGGCACCATGGGTGATCACGGCCTCGACTCCTCTCACATGGACAAGGCAGCTTGCAACCTGCGTTGCTGCAGTCTCCAAGGAGACTGCCTACCAAGAACACACCTTGTCCACAATTCAGCCCGGTCGCCACGGGCTGTGAACCTCCGAGGGCCCCCAGTGTATACCACGGACTGGGAAAAAGAGCGATACGCCGGCGACGAAGGTACTTCGGACAAACGAGTCGCCCCGGCAGGTTGCCGCAGACCGGAAACCGGGAAAAGCAAGATGAGGAGTAGGCATGGACCGCAGTTCATCTCATACATGCGCAAAAGAGATCCGCTCGGAAGCGGCACTACGCCACCTGTCAAAGCGCGCAGCTTTCCTAGTGAAAGATGCCCCGCTTCCGTCAAAAGAAGAAATCGGCCACAGCAAAAATCTAGACGCTCCTGCAAAACGCTCACCTTCCACTGATGGTATTCGCCGGGGTACGCGGCCTCAAACCGGTTGCGCGCAGAAATGATCGACAGCCTGCAAGTACGGACAGTGCTACCCAAAACCTCGTGTCTTCTCATCCCAGTACAACGGAAAAGGCAGGCGCCTCCGCTGCGCCGTACGCGGCGCCCAGCCGCTTGATCGAATGAACGCACATTATAGCGGAATAGGACCACACTGACGCCCCCGAAGTTCTGCCTATCTGTGCAGCTGTCTCCTCCAATTCTCCTCCGAGGACTGCAGACCCTAACGCGCTCACAGCGGTATGCGTGGGACCGGCAGACAAGTAGCGGCTTGGTCTAAACATTGTGATGGCTCTACGGTCGGAAGAAACGTAAACCGACAGCGAAAGATCAAGGAGAGAAAGTTGAGGTGACGACGACGCACGACCGTCGGGTTCGCTGAGCTTGTTCAGAGGCTCGATCAACAACATTGAAAGCAAGGACGCAAACTACACCTTCGCTGACGTCTAGGACCTCGCGCAGCGTAATGGATTATTTCAGCGCCACAAAACAAGCAAGAAACCCTACTTCTGGAGGACCGGAAGAAGGCCCGGAAGATACTTCCTGCAAGAATACTCAACCCAGCCCTCCATTGCGTTTGTGATGATGAACACTCGACCCATCCTCAGAGCGAGCTCCAAAAGGTTTTTCTGCGGAAAACGGAAGCAGCACGACCCAACTACATGACGTCGTGAGCGGCCTCGTTCATGCCTGCCAGGGGCACGACGCCTCAAATCCGCATGAGATACCATGCAGCAATACAAACATAGCGCGCTGGTCAAACAGTGTGATCTGTCCCAGGTGTGCTCGAAGAACTGAAGAGCAATCAAACCGGACAACCTGGAGGACGCTCGCACGGTTGGCAGAAGAGGAAGAGCGATGTTTCCCCTGCACGGCGACACAAGCCGTTGATCACTTCCTTATTCGCAGATGCATCCTTCAGCTGCCGAAGGAACTCCAAGTAAATAACGCTGGGACACCCCCCCATACTGGAATGCAGTGCAACACGAGCGTACTCTCCGAGGGTGCGAGCCGGTTCAGTTGCTGAGACCACAAGGTTCCCACACACGAGTCCGTTTGCCCAAGCAAATGCGATCATACACACGTGATCAATCCTGAGCGACACGGATATGCCGACCGAACGCTGCGTGCTCGAGAGATGTGTCGTACTCTACCAAGACGCTGTAAAGGAGCTCACGGAAAAAGAACACCACCAAGGAGAACTCGTAAAACGAGGTCGACAAGTCAGCTGGGCTTGTCTTTCTATGCATTATTGATTTGCAGTAAGCGGGGCCCCTCCAAAGGCTTCCTCGGAAGATCTTTAGGCACTGCATCTGTCACAAAGAAACGGCACTGCTGAAGTAGTTACAGCCCACGAAAAAACAAGCTCACACAGAGTTTCTGAGATAGAGATTTCGCGTAGACGGACGCACAAACGAACGACAGCTACGGTCGACTGCCACGCCTGCTCCGTCCACATCTGCAATGCAGTCCGCCAGAGCAGGCACGACAGGCGGAAGTTAACCTCCCACCCAATGCAGCCGTAGGTGGGAACCAATTTGAGGCTGACGCTCCTGCACACGGCTTGATAAGAGCGGTTACATAGTCGCAACCCGGCGAGGAGTTTCCAGTGGTGCACGAGAGATGTATCAGCAGCCCCGCCCCGCACAAAGTCATTCACTCATATGTCTGAAACGACGCCCCGAAGTGCCGGCCGCGACAGCTGGACAAACCGTGCGACCTTCATATGACAAGACGGAGACTTGAGCGACGGCACTGGTGAAAACGTTCGACTGCATCACTCCTGACCGGAGGAAGACGGAGCAAATGAGCACAGGAAATAGCCTAAAGGAGCATGTTGTCACATACGCTGTTGAGTGAGCTAAGAAGAATGACGGGGAGTGAGTAAGCGTACAAAGACATGGGACGACATAGTCAGGGGGGCAGCATCACCGACCCCTTACCGCATGTCGCTGAATCAAACCAAGCTGCGTGGAAATCACCTCGCGCCACGCGTCGGTCGCCTGGCCGCATACGTTCAGGAAGGACGTGCATAGGAGAGTGTCGTCCCAGTCGAAAATTGTGACTGAAGCAGCACAGGACGAAAACCCACGTCTCCACGACCGACGCAGACTACATCTGTCCACGGTCAGGCACCTCGGATGCTCACGGCCCGCCGCGGGTGCCTCTATGTAAGTAGACACACAACACGGATGTCTATAAAACCTCTACGGCTACACTGCAGTGAGGGTTCCCGCTCAGCAGAGGGAGACTTCGAAGAGCGCTGCGCCGTAGTCTCCATGTGTTCATCCCACTCCCAAGTTACCTCATCATAGCTCCATACAGGAGCTCCCCCTGAACGACTGCACGAAACCTAGGACAGTTGCTTCTTATGAATGCCGAAGTGGCCTGGATGCTATGGCTCCACCAGCAGCTGAAAAGAAAGCGCTGGCAATCGCCGGACCCCGCTTTCACACCATACAACGCAACAGAACGTACCTGTCTGGTGGTTGGGAGTCCGCCGCGACCGAGGTAACCATACCCGCCTGGACCGTTCACACACAGTAGATACGAAACAAGGAAAACACAAAGCCTACAGGTCCACCGAAGTAAGGAGCTTATAGAATGTCATTCCTGTTACTCTTCCACAGCTTGCGGCTTGCTAACTGAACACCTGAAGCTCCCTCCCTGACCGCGTCCTTACCCATCGTATGAACAAGGGCGACCCTTTTGAATCTTGCCTGGTCACGTTTCTACCTTAATGACTCTGATACAACCGGCCTGGTTTGAAGCAGCTCACTATGCAGCTTCGTCTCCCTGAATTGGTGGTCAGGACACACGATATTCTAGATGAAAAGCATCGCATAATGCCCCGCAAAACAACCACTGCTTAGCTAATGCGGAGCCTGGGACGAGTGAGATGCCTCGACAAACCAACTGATCGTATAAAAGCGCAGGCTTTCGTGGCGGCGTCGTGACTGGTGGTCCGCGTCCACCCACCATCCGAATACGCCTACGAGCCTCACCACATCCGAAATAGTTCCCGCAACTACGTTGCAAGACATCGAGAACGCCGCGAGACGACAATGACCATGCATGCGCGCAGAAACATTCGACACTAATACACGAGGTCCCTTGTCGCCGGGCGATGCGTGTACGGGCTCAAAATGCTACATCTTTTATCAATCGGTATGGTGTTTATCTTTTCCACACGAAGACCTTCCGCCACTTTTCAAGAGACGTACGCGTAAGACAGTTTCCGGAGATAATTTATTCGGAAGTCGTCCTTGCTTCTCAGGTCTACCATGTCGAGGCAGAATGCCGACTCCGCGCTGTGGCCCGAAGCGGGGTGATCCGATGATGCCGTAGTCAGCGACTTGCTGGAGACGACCTCCCCTGCGAAGCGTTACGACAGATCATAGTGTCTCGAACAGACGTCAGACGGGGGAAACATCCATTAGTGGTGAAGGCGGGGAGTCGCGACGTCTACCTCTCAACACATCTGTGTCGAGTTCAGCCCTACCACGAACCTCAGGAAAGGAAATTCCCCCGAGGTGCACGAGAACAAACGGCCCATAATGACGTACGACGTGTGTAACAGGCGCTTTGTGCTGTGATTCGCGACTCGACACACTCAACGTGGCCTCAGTGTAGACCCATGAACCAAACAACCGCCACGGGTGCCGCGATAGTGTGTCGCATATCGCCAGAAAGGATCGAATCGGGCTGCTCTCTCTCATCGACGCACGCACTCACAGGCTCCCAGAACACGTCGCGAGCCCGCCCGGACTAACAAGCATACAGGCACACTCACGAAGCTCTTGGAATGCAAAGCACGGCGGAGTCGGAACAAGATACGGAAAACGCCAGAATACTACCAGGACGGACAAGATAAACTGTGAGTACGCAAGCTGGGAATCCGTACCACCTCGAGAGACTGATTCCTCGTCCGATGCCGATATTGCCTCGTCATTGTCGCTGGTAAGTGTCCCCGGGCTTTCTCCAAAAACTGCAGCTTGGCGAAGCCCACCCGGACCCGGGCGAAGAAACGACGAGGAGGAGCTGAAACTGCAAGACGATGCCGATGAGCTTCGCTGTCTCGGAGAATTTCCCTTCGAATGTGAGAAACCTCCACCGCCCCCGCTGAATTCCCGCCCGTGCCCGCTGCAGTAGGCCGCAGACACTTGACTAGACAAATGTCTTGCCCCTAAACCGGAACACCACGTGACGTCCCTGCTAACTGCTGCGCTGCTGCCTTCTGGAACAAGACCAGACAGGCCCGAGGTACCCGCAGCCACAGACTCTCCTGAATCGTCAATCCCCAGCTTGCGAAGCAACTTCAAGCGGTGCATGACGGAAGCCTTCCAATTCCAAAGGAAGACGGCAGGTTGACTTCGAGAATCCGTCACTGCCACAGGTCCTTGAAATGGGACGCCTCGTATCCCGGAAAGATCAGCACCCCCAGATCCGGTTCCGAACAGGTCATGGTGCTCCTCCGGAACGGCTGTAGCGTACACCCCGCAAAAGACAGACTGGGTCGGACGAAAGAACACACGATCCAGCTGGGAGGTGTTCCGGGCATAGTCGCGTCTCGATGAATATGCATGGGGCGAAAGTGCACACCTGGAGACTTCAGAAGGGAAAAAACTTTCTTAACATTCTTTAAGTATTAGAAAATAGAGGAATATTCTATAGGTTCCCTGAAGCTAGGGTCAGAGAGAGGCCGGACCGGCGAATACAGCAGAAGCGGTGCATACACGCCGAACTTCCAGATAGGAAAAAGCCGCAACAGACCATGTATCGCAAAACAAAAATGAAACCTGAAGCCACGGCAACCTGCACAAAACGCAATGCCGTCGACGTTACCAAAATAGCGAGCAGATGGCCTAGCTCCGCCACGAGTGCTGGCTTGAGAGAGGAGGCGCAACAGTCCGAGAAAGGCTCACGCCCGTCCGTGGAAGGCGACCTCACACGCGAACACACTAGCCTACCGACCTAACAGTGCCACGAAAGACATTGTCATTGCGCAAATTCATACACGTCGCCTGCACCGGAAGCGCCTACGCAACGGAGTACGACCCGACAGTTGCCACATTGCCAAGAGTGCCAAGCATGTGAGGCTTCTACTCGGTCAGAAGAAGCGCGACAAACGGCTCAGCGGATGTCTCGCTACAGCGGTCAGAGGAATCACGGCCACGACAGGGCGTCAAAATTAAAATCAGACACAAGAGCAACGCAAGGTGACATGACTGCGTTTTGGCCGGAAAAGGGGGTTGTCCCCGCCTTAGTGACAAGAAAATCTTAGTCGAATAACGCGATCACTCCGAAGAAGCCCAGAAAGCCTTCAGATACAGAGTCCCTTAGAGTAGTACAGGACACTGCTGCCACTCCTGAGTCTCTGTAGCGCAGAACGCGGCCACTGGAAAACAGATGGAGACGTCTGAATGAAGACCGGCTCGTAAAAAGGCTGGTAACCTGGCTGGCAAGCGGCAATCGAAGTCAGGCAAAAGTCTCGCCGGTGGCAAGCTGACGACAGACGCGTTTGAGACGACAAAAGCTGTCTCATTTGCCCAAAGAAAAGGACGAATGAGCCCCCCGTAAATACGGGGCAAAACGGCTCCGCGGCAAAACTACTCAACTTCCGGTTCTTTCACACAGGAAACGAGTGGACCTTGACACTCATCAGAAAGGAGTGCTGGCAGTTTGTTCAACCCCCCGGCAAGACGAGACGTCCGCCGCTGAATGCAGCACCTCCTACGGCCTCGCGTTGCGGCCTTGAGTCGCTCACACAGTGCGGCCGTGGAACAGGGCCACTCCGTAGGTCTGAAAAAAGCGGCGCCTGCCTATCCTCTGCCTGCCTGTCTTCGGGGAGCTGGTGAGCAGGAAAGTTAAAGTAACTGGCGAGGCGCTGTTTCCGACAGTGTGCGCCTGATGGTGCTTGGTGAGCTGTGGGCCCAGTACCAGTGCATGTGACGTCCATGCGGCAGCAGAACGGTCGTCGCAGGGCCTCCACTTCGCTGCACTCCCAGTTCGATCTCGGACGCCACCCCGCGCTGGTGTTCGCTACTTTCGCACGGGGTGCCGTAGGCGGAATCTACCACAGGATGATACAGCCGGGAGGCCTTTAACCCGTGCCGGCCTTGTTGGATCCTGTTTACTTCAGGGACGCCTCCCAGTCCGTGGCATTCTTGCGTGACAAGAGCTCCAGACCGTCTCAAAATCGGCGAGGTTGAGGCGGTGCCACAGTCTAGTCCCACTTTGTCCTGCAGGTGGAAATTCTGCGGACACCACCCTCCCGGACACTATCTTAAGACGTGCAGCCCCAGCCGTTGAGTCTTTCCGCTTAAGCCAACTGCTTAGCTGCCCGGGGAATTATGCAGACACGGGCCGTTTGCATTTACTGACTTTTGGGATTCTCCATCAAGCGAAGGAGCGCTAGGCCACGGAACAAGTTCATACCTGCGTCACGATCAGTCAGCGTGAGCCGGCTATGGTTCTCGATCGGCATAACAGAGATGCAAGATTTCCGCGCCACCTAGACAGCAGGCTTGTCGTGCGGTGCACAGATCGGGTCGGGAAAAACCTGAGTGCGACGAACCCTCGCTTGCCTGACGGCTAGCTCGGGGTTTGCGGGTCGTGAGCGCCGTGCAACCGCCCTCGGGACAAATTCTCCCACTTGAAGCCGGCTTGTTTTCACGTCTTACTGTCCTGCCGCCTATACCCGAACGGCTCGTTTTATACCTTGCACTACCTGATAGGTGTGCGTAAGGTAGTGTGCTCGAAAACACCCTTCATTATGCTCACCCCGCGGCGCCTGCTGAATGACTCCTGAATGACACCGCGCGTCAGTACACTCCTAGGGCGCTGTTGCTAGTTGGGGATTTGCTTGCAGAAGCTCAGCGAAAGACATTTTTATAAACGGTGCTGTGCATTCCTCGTGTATGATGTCTTTTCTGAACAGGGCAGGCGTCCGTGGCGTGACGGGACTCAGCCCCGAAACCCGGTGCCGCCCTTGTGACGGCCAGGCTCCGGTGTGGGGCGAGAACCGCCTAGACAACCGCAAGTGCGTATCTCCCGTTACGCGTTTCTGCCTCTCGCGCAAGTGTCCATGCCCAACAGATCGAGCAAACATCCGAAACTGTTGATCCCCGGCCAAAGCAGGCGTGAGCAGCTTGCTTTGCGCCACCCCGACGCCTTGGAGAGTCCTCTTGCATCTTAGAAGTCAAACAGCGATCGTTTGTCGGGAACCCTCCGCTAGTCCCTTCAAGCGTCGACGTGCGACAAAGCTAGGGCTCTCCCTGTCTCCCTTTTTCTTGGCACACGCATGAGTTCCCCTAGACGACTCCCATAATGGTGTCCTTTACTTGTGAACAATGTCAGGAGGTGCTCAAGAAGAACGCTGTGGCCAAGCACTACCAGGGCCGGTGCAGAGGAGCGGCCTTGTTCACCTGCATCGATTGCTTCAAAACATTCGACAGACAGTCTATACTTGGTCATACCAGCTGCACTACAGGTGAGAAAAGTCTCATCGAGAAGATTGCGGCCAGCTTGCAGTGTGAGAAAAACTGAAAGCAACAAAAGATGGCGCAAGGCCGCACGTTCTGTTTCCATTAGCAGCAGCTCAGTGTGATGGCTTGAGTTATGCCTTCGCTGTCAACCCGTCGACTTGTCCTGAACGCAGAAGAAGACAAATGGCATGGCCAGTACGCGAAATCTCGTAGGAATCAACGCAATGGACCACACTTTTCCGAAGACAAGGGAGCTGCTCCGGCGTCTGGGCCGCCGACGAAGAAGCAAAAGCGGTGTAAGAGGCCCTCTGTCCAGCTAGAACATGGGGCCTCCTTCAAATCCGACACTTCTGAAAAGGCGGGACCTGTTTCGAAAGAAGCGACATTACAGTGGCAGGGAGACTGGGAGTCAACAGTGCGGCACATTCTGAGCGTTCGGCCGGGCGGTCGGATGGCGTGGAGACCTCTTGCAGAAAAGGTTAGTTTGGGTGGGATGCTGCCACTCTCTCAGACACAGTGGTCGACCTCGTATTTGACGGATCAAACCGACAGTAGCAACGCTAGGACGCACGGAACCCGGAAAAGTACCACTCAGGCGCTTCGAGTCACCTAGGAACTCCGTCCGCTGCACTCGCGTCTACGATCTATGGGACTAGCGTGGGGAAGTTGTAGTCGGCCCGGCCCCTACTGGACGACTTCTAGAGTGAGTCGGGCTCGTGCCATTTGCGTACGAGTGCCGACCTCGAGATCTGCTCTCCTCCTGTTATTTCTTTCCACGTTGAAAGAAGGACTGTAGCAAGGCGTCCTGTCCCAGCAGCCTGCTTCATGTGTGAGAAGCGTACCCCACTTCTGTTGTTTCTCGCCGCCCAGGCTGTCGAGCTCTACCTTGGTTCCACGACAGCGTTGAAGGCCGACTCCAAAGACAAGGAAACGCTTGTCAATAGGTGCCTCGCCGAAGTAAGAGATCCCCCGATGGAACCGTACCCCGCAAGCACACAGACAGGCTGAAAGGTCCGCGTTACCTCGCGGTTACGCGTCTGCTCGTACTGTCTGGTTTGGGCAGGTGTATCTCTTGAGGAGTCTCGATCGTGTTACGCATTCTGGCGCTGGCTAATGTGTAAGTGAACAGAGGGATCTATGGGCGCGGCGGGTCATCGGCTTTCTACAAACGAAAGGCATCCACTGACGGGAAGACTGCTGTGTAGTCCCCAAATGACTCCGGCCGACTAGTGCCTTCCTGCAGCGTGGCATCACTCTTGTCCTTAGTATCCCACCCCAGATGGAATCTGTAGTGGATGACCTGGGTCGGTACGTCCAGTCAGGCCCTGTGGATACGCAACAGTTGTCAGTGTCCCTACAACGGAGTTCACCTGTCCTGTTTCTCGTATCTGCTGCAGGTTCCTCAGGACTTCGTGAACAAAGACGATGAATTCGTCCGCCTGTGCGGAGCATGATCTCTTCTCTGGGTCTTCACAACGGTTATCGGCGCTGGAGTTACATCCTCTCAAGTGCCTTAGAAAGTCACCCCACGGAAGACTAGCAGGGGGCGCTTGAAGCCAGTCATCTTGTGGTTCTGGGGGGTTGCCTTTCTGAGCTGTGGAACATGCGTGCTCGGCTGCAGCCACCATCACGCTTGAGGCGGCGGAGGGATCTGCTAAGCAGAAAATACGGACAGTTGTGCACACACTGCGCTAATGGTGTAACACGATCCTGCAACGCGAAACCCAACTAGGTCGGGTCTTGCAGGTATGTCAAGACGAGGGTTCCGAGGCAACTGCAGTGTCCAGGGCAGCGACCAGTCCTTGAATGCACATCGCCCGGACTGGCACCCCTAAAGCCAGTCGCGATACGCAACGGATCTGAGCGAGTTGAGGGCGATCCCTGGTATGTGGCTGGAGTGTGAGAGCGTTACTGAGTTTTAGGAGGGAACAGGTGGGCTCCGGCGGGAAGCTGGCTAGTGTAATATTTTTGTGGCTGTTTCTTGCGCGTGGCCTGAGGGAAGCGTCCACACGCCATGACAGTGGGATCTTTTCCCGGAGTGCAAGCGGCCTGGCAAGACCAGAAAGGAAAGGCAAGGCTATTCACGACTGTTACGAGATTCAAGACCACCCTCGGATAGACACGAGCCCCCGAGGTCTACGGGAATTGCCTTATTTCTGTTCAGGGGCATGAACCTGTTTGTTTCCCGTGTGAAGCGTAGCGAAAACGGCTGTAGTTTCGCGGACAAGAGTGTCTTGTGAAGTCCAGTCGAGCGTGGCGCGCAGTCGAGTTCAGTCGAGCGTAGGGCGCAGCGCGAAAAACTAGGTGCCCGTGCTGGCCCCCTGCAACGGCTCAGTGGCGGACACCGGCACGGCGCAGCTGCACGGCGGTCTGTTAATACAGACGGGCGGGCCGGGGCGTAGCCGCACCAAACGAACGAGTGTGCGCCGAACCACTGAACGCTTTTGCTAGCTTAGCAGAGGCGACCGTGAACCCACTTGATGGTCGGTCGAAACGAGGCTTTCAAGTAGGGTCGTCCGGACACTGGTGAAGTTGAAGAGCATGGCTTGAAGACCTACACTGTGCGAGGTTTTTTGAAGTGCGCCTGGGCAACTTCATGACATTCCTGAAGTACCTCTGTACTCTGATTGAAGACTCTGAAAATGTATGCCGCGAATGCATAGTACAAACTCGAGAAAGCGAGGTGATGTACACGGACATTAGGCGGCTCAGGGGATGAGCCACGCGGAGATACCGGGGCGCGTCCCAGGCGCTACGTGTCCATCTCGTGGAAAGAAGGGAGAGCGACTTGTACAACAGGGTTGGCCCCTCACAGAGGAGGCACTTCCGGCATGCTGAGCCCACTTGTGAAAACCCGGTAACAGATTTCCTGGGTACCCGGGAACGTGCCGTCCGGACGTGCCCTGCCTGAAGGGCACTCCAACCATTTTCCAATTCTTTTTTCGTGCTGCTCTATGACTGCTTTGGTGGATGGCTCTGTCTGCCTCTATAATTTGTGTATGGACGGCTTCCCATAGACGTAGAGGTATTGATCCGTATGTGCGTTTATGGTTCATAGTCGCACATACTTCGATACCACAGACTCTCCACAGAGGCGGCTATTCGGCCGCTTCCACTCAGCCGGCCGTTGGTTCTTAACTGAAGCGCGAAATGGCCAGGCAGCCTGCTAGTTGGTGAGTACTAGATGCTCGGACCTATAGGCGCTCTCGCGTCGACGTCAGCCACACAACTCCGCACTGTCAGTTGCATAGCGAACCTCCCCGCAGCCACCGGTACTGCTGGAGTTCACGACGGACGTGAATGTACGTTGCCTACGAAAAAAGGTAATCTGAGAGACACGGATGGTCTGCGGACTGCGACGGTAGCCCAGTTCGGGCATCATGCTTCCTCAAACTGGTCTTGCCTCCCCCTCACATCGACTGCCCTACGACGCTTCACTACTTTTCGTGCTGTACGCTAGAAAGGTGTAGCACTAATTGAGACGTGAGAGATGCCGCTTTGCGATTCGCCAGTCCTCTTGGGGTCGGGGTCTCACGGGACCGGACGGCCCCTCACTGAAACATAGCTTGTCCGAAGACTTCCTCTGTTCTCTCTAGTATACCCGCCATATTGAGGTATGGAGTCTACTGATGCTGTTTAGTGTCCAACCGGACACGCATTTCAGAAACGGGAACAACAGACAGGGGAGGCCGACACTGGACCTAGGCGCCGCCGAGAAAATCTGGTACCATAGCGGTCTCTTGCTCCGCCCGCCGGTCGGGCTCTCGTAGAATCGACGTTGAAGTTGCAAACTCAATTCGGTGCGTTGACTTGATTAGCCAGCTTGGAGTCTCGTAGGAGCACTGTCTCTCTTTCATCTTTGCTGCGTACGTAGTTGACGCGACTGCTTCGATATGCTTCCAGCTCTTGATGAACAGGTTACGCACACCCTCTTTTGCCAAATGCGTGTTGCCCGGTGTGCTGGAGCACTTCTCTTCCTGCCAGCATCCTCCGTGTACGGCGTAAGAAGGCCGGAACTCCCAACACAACACGGCGATGATGATTCTGTGCGGTAGAACACTTTGTACAAAGAACGGTCCACCCTGTAGGACGCAAGACCTCGCATAGCCGGCGCTTCCGAGAACCGACGCGAGAAGCTGGTCAAGCGAAGTTGCGCAGTCTGCACAACTGCGCCAGCTGCTGTACGGTGTCCGCCCGCGTGATTGAAGATAAGAGCGGACCGTTGAGCGCCAAAAACGGGACCGAGATGATCTATGATGCCTTTTCTTCCTTACTTTTCCTTTTCGTTTGAAAGCGTGTCTCACCAGTCACTGATTTCTTGTTAGTGAGTCCGGGCACTACGCAGAGCCGCGGAATTGCGTGAGCGCGACAGGTCACAACCCGTCTCGGTACCTGCCTCTGTAACCGAGTCCAGCTGTCGCTGTTCTTTCGCTTTCTCAAGACTCCACGCGGATCCTCTTCCGCGCGCTCTTCTCAAGGAATTAGCGACAGGATCGGTGCTATAAGTGTAACTACGTTTCCTGCCAGTGCGTCCAGCGGTGCGACTCATTCGGCAACCGTTTCTCTTCGCTGTCTCCTGGGAACCGCCTTTTTTCCGGTTTCATTGCGTCGCCCCGGTGCGGCTGCGGCAGCCAATTAGCATTCATAAAAGACTACTCGAGATTCACGCGCGGACAGCGGAGGCTTGACCTTGGGCCGGGACCCACTTCAGTGCAGAGTAGTCTCCTCTAGGCAATTCACTCTCGTGTTGCGCGCTCGGCCGTCCCAAACAGCACTGTCTAACGCCGATGGTGTGGCTGTTGTGTGATGTCAAATGCGTTTAGTGTCAATCGCATCGCGAGGGAGACAGCGTGAGCGGAAGTGCCGACAAGACATGCAGTAATCGTTTCTCATGTGCTGGGATCCTATTCAGACGAGTTCTCTTCCTGGGTAGACACCAAGAAATCTGCTCGGAGTGCACTCGTGGTCATGAATCTTCCTCCCTGTTGAGGGCCTTTTTTGACCTTTTCCGTCCTCTGTCTTCCCTCCTCCGCGGGCGTGCCAGTTGTTGCTCATCGCCTCATATTGCGTACCCCTGCTTCGTCCTGCTTCAGTGGCGGAGCAGAGCCTCTAATAGCCATGCCTGGCGTCGATCGGCGAGGTAACTTGATCCATGTGTCTCTGGCCTCCAGCTGCTTGTGATACCTTCTCTGGAACTGGCTCGTCATTGTCCGTTGTTGACGACACCTAGCTTAGGGCGTCTGTGAATGGAACACTTTGGGGAGGCGGCGGAGGGTAACCTCCATGGTAGATCGTCGCAGTCCCCAAGGTGACACACTAAGTACCACGGCAGTGGACTTTCATCTGTGACGGACTGTATGCCTGGCACCTTACTCCGTGTGGGGGACGGTCAGCTGTCGCGAGTGTGTTGGCTGCCCACTTGCCAGTATCCAGTTTCTACGAGGGCTTGAGTGTGGCAGGCGCGGAAGTATTTGCCACACGAAGTCACACCATACGAGTTACCGCGGGACACATTGCACGGCTCGCCTCAGCTGAAGAAAATTTGCAACCAAGGCCAAGGACGACGAGTGTTTGTCCTCTACTTTGTCTCTATCAGGGTCTCTGTACCACTGATTCGAGTGCACATGTCATTGGGGTGTGTAGCAAAGCTGCTGGGTTGAGTGAGCACCTCGCACTGAACGTCATTTGCCTCGGGACACCCGTTCACAGATCCGTTGAGTCAATGATGACACAGAAGTAGAAGTAGCTTTGTCGATCTGAGCAACCAGCCCCCCTCTTGTTAGTCCGTCTGTATTGCATCCAGGTTTGTGCATGCCCAGCTCTTGGTCCCGTGTGCCCTCTGCCTCCAGCCAGTGGAAGGACGTGGGATGAAGCAGGCGCGTCTCCCCCATACTCCTCCTTGGCACCCGCGTCGTCATTATCTTCTGGCGCGGCTCACTCGACTCCCGAAGCGTTACGCTTCTCAGCTGGTGCACCATCTCGAGAAGTTGCCACTGCGCAAGGCTCCCGATCGGCGGAACCAAGTCACTCATCAGCTGCACCAGTCGTCGTCGTAGGGGTTGATCTAAGAACAAGTTCAGCTGGAGCCGCTGCAGTTTTGTCGTCGAACGGTTCTCTTCCTGCGCCTTCCTCTCCCGTTCTCAACTGCAGCTCCGCAGGCTTTCTTGATTTCCCGGACGTGGTCGCTAGAGTATCTTCTTCCTCGTGTCCTCCCTGCGCGCTGCCTGCGACCAAGGCATCTTCGGGGCCGTCCACAGTTTGCAGCTCCTCCCTCATCTGTAGAAGGCGCAAGCGGAGGCTTTGTGAAATTTCTTCTCTTCTTGCTTTAGACGGGCCACTGCTTCCGTCTGTGTTAGCCACTAAGGGAAGGAGACACAGCGGAGTTTTGTCCATGTCTGCCTCCGTGCAGGAAGACCACTCGGGCCTCTCGTTGGCGCAAACAGCACAAGGCGCTCAGGGGAGCGCACATGGAGGAGACAAGAGGGCGAGTGTGGGAGAACAAGGAAGAGGCGGGAGGGACAAGGCTGAACTTCCACTCTCGCTGGACTCTGGACGGGAGCCATTCGTTTCGTTGTACGAGGAGGTGGCCCAAGCAGCCAAGAGACATAGAAGGAGCTGCGATGAGATAACGAGGAATATTGACCTGCTACTTGGGGTCATCTTGGTAAGTGTTACCCCAAGTAGCAGGTCAGTATTCCTCGATTTGGTAGCAGGACACGAGAATAGGGCCGGCCACATTTTTCGGATTGCACGATCTGTAACGGGGTCGTGAGGTGAAGCAGTTAGCTTCATCTGCATACACTAACAGCGTTAGAGGTAGCTGTGCGCTGTGGCACGGGGAACTGTAACGGTCCGGGTTTGCGCACGCACCTTTGTCCGGTCCTCTCCAACAACACACGATTCAGCGGGAGGGCTGATATAGCTTGCGCCGTTTGTATCGTCCCTGTTGAGGGGGGGGATGACGGGTGTAGGCGCAGCAGGTGAACTGCGACCACACTTGGTCGGTCGGAGTCTAGAGTCCGTGACGTTGTACTCACCTTTATGAGGTCGGGTGCGTTCGCCTGCCCCTGTGGACGTATGCACGTGGGCTATTAGTGATATCCACTGTATTGGCAAGTGTTCTTCCGTGATAGGGCGGTGTCACGACGCGTCAACAGATAGTTTTCGGATGCCGCGATGGTGACCTCATCTGGTTTCGGCGTGTTCGATACTTCAACAGGATTCCAAGGCCGCAATTCGAGCCGCCGCGGTTGCAAGCACCCAGCCGGTTCCGGCCCTACCAGCTCAGGCGGTAGCCACAGGTTCTGCTGGTGTTTCGTCGGCTTCTTCGGTCGGTGGGGATGACCTTTCTTCATGTGCTTCTCGACTGTCTCCAGAGCGATGTGGAGTTTCATCCTCTACAGCCGCGGTAAAGAGCGAGCGAGACACGAAACTGTCGTCGCCGTTCTCGCCTTCCATTCCCTGGGCCCCGGTTTCACCCTCGGGCGACCGCAACGCCTTGTCGTCGCAGGTGAGGTCTGTTCTGGACCCTCTTCTTACACCTCAAAATGGTGAAGCGGTCGCACTTTCAGCAGCCGAGGAGGGGAGGTCACCTACGGGGTCGCGGGCAGCCAGCGCGTTGCCGGCCCGAGAAGAGAAGAAGGATGCGGCGGAAGCTGCCTGCGCGGCCACGCCTACTCAGCAAGATACCCGATCAAATGGCGAACAACAGACGAAGACACTTGCTGACCTTGCCGCTGCTGATTTCAAGCCGGCATCTCAAGATCAGCGGGGAGAGGTTCGTTGCCAAAGCAGCAGCGTTTCTGCTTCGGGGGCCACGCTTGAAGCGGGAGAACGGGAGGCTGCCTCACATTCTGTCCTAACGGGCAACGCTAGCGCCGCACCACCGTCAGACCAACAGAGTAGACTGACTTCTCGCGGCATTTTCTCCCCCGGATTCTCCCCCGCGTCGTCTTACTCTGGCGTCACATCTCCAGGGGGCTCACCTTCTCCCTTTCCCCCTCCGTCTGCAGCAGCGTCCCCTTTCCTGTCGTCTGCTCCGTCTCCTGCGGCGTTGGGTCCACTTTCGTCCTCTTCGCTGTTCCTTCCGTCTTGTGCGTTGCCTGCTCCGCGTGTGGTGGTCCCTCCTTCCCCTTCGGCCTCAACTTTCTCTCTCGGCGAACCCGCTGCTAGGGATCTCTTGCACACACTGTCACTGTCTTCTGTCTCCAACAGTGAGCGCACCCCCAGTCGCTCAGCAGGTGGCGCAGCGGTTTCAGGTGTCTCTGCGTCGCCCTTCTCTGCCTGCTCGTCTCCGTCTTCATTCTCGTCTGCGACCTCTCCGCCCTCAGCGTCCGCTTTCGCGGCGCCGGTCCCTCCTCCGAGTGTGAAGAAGGCTATGCAGACGCTTCAGCAGAAGGTGCAAGAGTTGAACGTGGGTAACAGCCTGGCAGAGGCATACCGAGAACAACAGCTTGCCCTAACGGGCGTCGCGAAGGCGATCGAGAGACTCATTCCAGGCGACCCCGCGGCGGCCACCCGTTCCCTCCCTCCACCCCCCGAGCAGCAACTTTTCTTCGCACTGCATGCTCGGAATAAGATGAAGACTGATTCAGATGCCGCGAGTGTCGAGGTGGAAGGAGGACGGGGGCGCATTCAGAAAGTAGAGAACGGAGCGGAGCCGAGCGAGTCGCGTGAAGTGGTGGAAGGCGCGAGAGTGGAAGGAGAGGAAGGAGGTAGAAGAAGACGACGGACCGAAGGAGCGGTTGACGACCAGGTTGCAGAAAGACGCAGACGAAGACACGAAGAGCGTGCAAGGGAGGACGGGGAGGAAGAGCGACGAGATCTATCTGGAAGAGAGGAGGTGCCCACGGCAAGTGGGCGGGGTGATGATAGTGATCAGAGAGTGAGAGAAGATAGTGAAGGACGACCGCCGGAAACCGATGAACATATGAGTGATGTTGAGAAGGGAAAGAAGACAGCGTATTCCGTTGCTTGGACAAGGACTCCCCACAGCGCTGCACGGAATACCATGAAAGTCCCACAGGAGGCAAATTTGAAACCGGTACAAAGGCTGGCCTACGTGACTGGCGACGAGTGGTGTACTAACGGTGGAGGGACGCCGCCCTCGATAGCAGAGTTTCTCTCTGGACAGGCGGACTCATTCTGCGCCAGGCGGCAGCTCATGGAAAGTGAAGACATGCTGCTCGCGAAGCTCATCGCTCTTCACTTCTTACATTGCGGATGGTTTGACATTTATGCGGCGTACTGGTACGTGTAGCGGCGCTGCTGGCGTTTGCTTTTTATCGCATATACACACGCACACGCAAACAAATTCCGACAGTTTTGAACGTGTGGCATTGTTTGTGGTATCCGTGTCAGCGCGCGTCCGGCTGGCCCGCTGCAGCTTGTGGTTCGTGAGTTGAGGGAGGTGCTGTTCTCCGGGACGCCCTCCACCTTCAGCATTGGCCAAATTCATTACTTACAAGGTCAAAATTGCTCTGTGACTCTGTTTTTGCGCCACTGCTGTCTTGCGTTTCATTGCGTCCACCTCACTCTTTTTCTGGGGCCCCTTCCTCGACAAGCAGCCTGCTGCTTACGAAGTCCTCCCGCTGTGCCCGTGCTCGGCACCCGCGAGCACCTTTGTGTCAACGGGCAAGTGCTAGCGACGCTGTCTTTGAGTTCTTCGTGCCAACCGGTATGCGGGGACTGACACGTCAATTTCGAGAAGCTTTTCATGTGTCTCCAACTGGCTGCCCCGTGCCCGGTCACCAACCTCACTCACAAATGGTGGTGAGTGTGCATTTGCGCGGTACGGGTACCACGTGTTCCTTGTGTCCTTGATTGGCTTGCTCGCGACAAGTGAGTGAATGGACAGCTTACACAGCTTGCTTTTCGTTTCCGTTCTACCGTCGATTTAGTGATAGGAACGTTTGCTGTGCTTTTTATCTTCGTAGCGCGGAGCAGCAGCATATTTTTGACTCGATCGAGTGCCCCTGCCCCCAGTGTACACGTTCACGGTCCCGTCGAAGTGTCGTAGAGCACTCCCGCGAAGCTGTTGAAGACACCGCTGCTTTTTTCGGTCCTCTCGGTGCCCTAGAGCGCGCGCCCGGTGCACGGCTGGGGTGTCAAGCTGGATCCACTGGCACATTGCAGGGGAGGGGAGGGTTGCCATCCCTGGAGCCTGTAGAAGAAGGAGCGAAGATTGTGGCGCTGCTGGACGAGGGTCCCGCCTGTGGAGGGGAGACCAGCAAGTCTCGCATTAATAGCACCAGTGACCGGCGTAACGGAAGCTCGGCAGATGGGAAAGAGGAGACGCTGCCATGTCACTCCTCGTCCCCCGTGGGAAGTGTAGCAGCTTCGGTGTCTGGAGCCCCTGAGCTGCTGGGAGGCGCGGTAAAGTGTGTAGCTTGCGCTCCGGGAGTTGAGTCGCGGCGAAGTGAGGCAGCCCCGGACCCTGGAGAACTGAATGCTCTTCAGATCAAGGCAGAGACCAAACGAGCTCCGGGCGACGGGCAAAGCCAGAAAGTGGGAAAGGCGGAGAGAACCAAGAAACCAGGGGGGAGCTGCGATCAATACTATGAACATACAGGGACCGGCGGAAGAGTGCGACTCTTGCCGAAGGAGGTCGAGGCAGCCTACGTGCAACTTCATGAGGTGAGAAACCAGAGACCAGAGGACGGTTTCTGTAGAACGGTGGCCAGAGTGTCTTGGTGGTTCGCCCAACAGCGCAAAGGTAGTTCTTGCGCGCACATCGGTTACGAATGATTTGCTTTCCGTTCTGTAAAACGGACAGGTAACGTCGACGGCACGGGTTTACGTAGCATTCCGATTTCTTCGCGGTTACGGCGCTTGCTTTGCACTACACCTCGTGGGCGCTTGGCGAGCCTGGGAAGGGTGCTCAACTGGGCTTCGTCAGCAAAAGTGTTTTCGTCGAGTTGCTGCATGACCGTACATACATCAGACAAGTCCATGTCATTGCGCGGCCAGGCTAGAACGGACGGTAGGGAGTGTGTAGACGTGTGTTCGGGATCTCCTCTTCGATCCTCCTCTAATGAAGCCAGAGTTGAGTTTCCGGTCTGGACGGTGCGACGCTTGCTGAGTCAGTCTTTCTGAGTTCTGCAGATTCTTCGGCGTTTAGAGCGAACGCGCGATGAGCAGTTGAGGCAGTGGCGCTGGAGGTATGAAAGCAAGGAAAAAGACGGGGTTACCAGCTGTTCTCAGAAAGAACCGTTTGCGCCCCCGAGTTCGTCAGGAGGCGTCAAAAAGAATGGCGTAGATCTTGCTTTGCACTGGCTAGAGAGGCAGAAAAAGCACCACCGAAGGCGACTCGCTCCGTTGCACTTTGAGCTGCATAAACTGAAGGTCAGTTTGTAAAAGCTAGCTTCAATCTCAGTGTTGGCGGCACAGCCCTTTTCGCCTGCTGATTTTGCATGACTTCTATTGCTAGCTTTGGCTTCCCCCAGCTGTAGAGCCCCACATTCTGGTGTTTCTCTACTGTAAAGCGTGGAGTTTCGCTCGGGTTTGCATGGGGGTGGGGGTGGCACGTCACTGACTGCGACATACTTTTCGCTGAAGATATGGCCTGCTCTCTTTTCTCACCCGGGAACACTTTAACGGAGACTTTTTCGGCTGCTCTTCACTTAATTTTAAGGAGGCTTTCATTCTGGGTGTGCTGCTGTACGCAGCATTGTTCCTCAGGCAGCCTTGGATCGAGGAAGGCACTGCCAGACAACTGATTCGTCTCTTTTCGCACGCGCATTTTCTGTTCGTGATCTTCACTTTTTGTGTCCGATTTCTCCGCTCATCGTGCGATCCTCTCACCCAGGAATGCGGGGGGAGTTTCTGTCCCTGTCGTAGACCGTCTTGACACGCTTTTCTAGAGTTGCTGCGTCCACGCGTTTGAACGACTACTCATGCCCCCCCACGCCGAAGAGGCAAGAGATTTTTAGCCTGCTCGGTTGCACGCTTGTCTGTTAAACTGGTGTGCCTTTCATCGGTGGGGGCAAGGGAGGCCTTGAGGAGGGTAGGGGGCGCCTTCACATTCTCTCTTCGCACCCTCGTGAGTTTCTCTAGTTGTTCGTATCTTTTTCGCTTTGTTCTCCAGTTCCTCTCTCTCCTGTCGTCGCCGTCGTCCACTGTGGAGCAAGCTCTTCATTATTCTCGCATGCACTTGACGCCTTTCTGGCGCATGCATAAGGCGGACGTATGCCGTTTGATGGGCTGCGTGGCTTTCTTTGGCCGGCGGGAGACAGCGGCTCCTGCTTCCTCAGAAACGACACCTGGTGAGCATGTCACGCGTTGCGAAGGCGATAACAAGGGCGTGCTGGAGGGGTCAGAGCAACAACACCCGGACAGGAAAATTTCTAGCGGAGGCCCGCAGGATGAGAAGGGAACTCCGGCTGAGGAGGGCTTAACAGCGGTTAAACCAGGTGCAAAGAGCATAAGCTGCGTGGACGGAGTCTCTGTTCAGCATGCCGTCTCAGGAAAGGAGGGGGAGAGCGGCGGGACAGTTACTTCGTGTACTTCGTTTTCTTCGAAGGTGGCTGCTCGAGCCGAGTCCACATCGAGTGGAAGGAGAAAGGAGGACAGGCATGTGGATAAAAATGCAGTCACTCCATTACTTGCAGCAAGCTCGAGACCAGCTGCGGCACAGGACAGAAGTGAAAAACGGTTGACCTGTTTCGCCTTGGCGTCATTGGGAGAAGGGACTCCCTACAAGGATCTTGTCTCAGAAGCTGTATGGGCTCGTGTGCTGAACCTTTTCAGGAAGGCGTTCTGTGAAACAGGGCTTCTTCTTCCTGTCTGCAGACACCCTCCTCTCGGGCGAGACGGCGTTTCGTCGTCCTGTGCTGGGGTGTGCAAGCTTAGCAACACACGTGAGGGTCTAGACAGTGCCGCTGACGGCTTGCAGGACTCGACGTTAGTGCCTGCATTGACTATGCCGCCCTCATCGCTATTGAGTAGGACCGGCACTCAGCCGGAAGGGTGGAGGACGGCGGGGGGTGCAACCGGCAGAAGCATCGCAGCAAGGGCTGCTGAAGTGGGGGAAAGGAGAGCCAGGAGAAGTGTGTTAGACAGTACGGAACTGATTGTTGAACTGGACGATACAAGTAGAGAAGACAGTAGACAGCAGCGTTCGGCTCGGATGGCTCGGGGGCGTTCTTCGTTTCTTCCCACTTCGCAGGATGACGAAAGGCACTACCACCAGTCCGGGCCGAGATCTGCTCGGGGAAGGCTCGTTACGACGACGTTTCATCTCCCGGGCATAGAAGACCGACTCGGGGGTTCCTGTACAGCCAGGTCGACAAGTGGCGATACTCCAGCTTCTCTTGTGCGTCTGATTCTGTGTCCGAATCGTTACGGACCAACGCGTCCCTTGGGAGAAGGAGTTTCCGTATCCGGTAGAAGCGTGTCGCACCAAGAACGCTTCGATGAGGAACTGAGAACTATAGCCGATGCTTCAGCTGTGACCGCTCTGACAGCAGGCTCGGGTGCACACGCTGCGGTGGCAGCGGTTGCTCGATCAGGGGCGAGGCAGCTCGGAGAGGCAGTTCGAGCAGAATCAAACTCACTCTTGTCAGACGTGCCTTTGAGTGAGCCTGTCGTGTCGAGTACATTGTATCTTCGCGGTGAAGCCAAGAAGAAACAGAGAGACTGTGAGAGACTGGAGGGTCCTAACTGGCTGCGGGACTGCGTCCTTGCGCCTTTCAGCAGTGGCGTTCCAGAAAGTGATGTGTCGTCTGCGATTTGCTTACCGCCTCTGGGTACGTGGAGCATCCGGGGACAGCGGTTCAGTCGGTGCAGGGTTAACAGCCACTCGTCCTTCTGTTCTCCAGACAACAGAGAAGTGCCAGTATCTCATAACAACTGCTGCATCTTTGCGAAGGAGCACCACTCACACAGCATACCTTGGTGTCCCGCTTCAGCAGAGAGTGGGGGACGTCGAAATGGCATCCATACCTCTGGCTCTCTATCAGGAGGAGGGAAAACCAGCAGTAGGCGGGGCAGCTTAAGCAGCAATGGAAGTAAAGCCGGACCGAGCAGCAGTGCTTTAGCTGCACGAGAGGCCGCTTCACGCGCTACGTGCGGTAGATCCGTCCACAAGAAACTTTCGCCAGTGTCGGATTTCCAGTCGGGGTGGATCTTAAGAGTGCACGCGTTGACGGGCAGTAACAGAAGAGCGGGCGCTCCACGAGGACAAACCAGCGTGGAGAAGAGCATGTGGCACAGGGCCCATATTGGCGGCACAGGGGGATTCGTAGGAGAACCGTTGGGGCAGATAGAAGAATCCGCGAAGGACAGCACGCTTGAAATAGGCACGCGCATTGCCGTCCCTTGGCAGAGTGAAGAGACACACGAAGGGACAAACCCGCCCTTGGATACTGATAACGCTTCAGCGCAGGCAGCTGGAGGAGATAGGGCCGAGATGGTCCCAGGAGGGCTGACGTTTCGGGGTGACGCCGGAACTCCCACAGTAGAGAAGCATGCTGTGGTGCGCACCTTGTCAAGGACTGAAGCAAGAGAGGCACGCCAGGGTGGGTGCGTAGCTGCCGTACTAGGTTCGCCTTCGCTTACAGCGACGCCGTCTTTCTTCTCGTCGCGGGCACGGGAAAGGGGAGATGCTCGCGTTCTTTCTCCGCTTGGAAACACAAAGGAAGGTAGTTGCGACTTCGAGTCCATTGTCGGCTTGCCGACTACGGATTCCTCGCATCTCTCATCATCTTTCGCTTCAGCTATACGAAGACGACAGATGGGGACGCCTTGCGTGACCACGGCACTTGATCGTGCCACCCAGGCTGACATCCTACCCGCCTTGGCTTCGGAGAAACGCGAAATACGTTGGGTTCTGACAGGGAACGGGACTTCAGCTGGTGGCGAAAGCCAAGCGGCTTCCGGTTTCTCCTCTTCACAACGGCAGCAGAGAAGGCGCCGGAGAGAGCTAGTGGAGAGCCTCTGGCTCGGTGAGGCGCTTGACAGTAATTGTTTTTTCGGTCTGCGGTGCCGGTCCGCTACGCCGAGGTCACCGCACCTGTGCAGCTACGTTCTGTCCTGTCGACCGAATAGGCATTTTTCTTTGCTGAGCATCCAAACGGGAGAGAGAGTTATGAAGACCGGTGATGCTGTTCCCAAGAATACGGAAGATACCTCTTCCGGGGTTGTAGGGCATACGTCCGCGTGGCGGAGCAGTAGCCGAAGCAGCACCGGAAGTGGGAGTGATTTTGAGGATGAAAGAGGTGTCCATCATGCTTCAAGGCGTGGGAGGAGGGGGAGAAACACTGAACCTATTTTTGCCTCGACAGCCCCACTGCGGGGGAGCGAAGAAGAAGGGGGAGAAGAACTAGGAGGAGGCAGGCGGGGTGGACAGGGTGGTACATCGTCTAGCACCCACGTCAGCAGACGGTCAGAGAGAAGAGCTGCATCAGGCAGGAGGCCGCACCAAAACAGAGGCCCTCCTGCGCGCCCGGCGCCGGCGGGCGTGGTGCTCGGTTCATCTGCAGCTAGAGGAATGTTTTGGAGAGCTCAGATGAGAAGTGTGGGTTCTAGGCATGGTGCTGGCACTAGACGGCTTGCTGCGATGGCAGTTCGGGGGCTGGCCGGGGGCGGGGGAGAAGGGAGCTACTCCATGTCGCTTGCCCGTCTCGCTGGGCGGTGGGGGTTCGGCTTTCCCGTCAGAAGAGGGGGTCGACGCGAAGAAGAGGAGGATGAAAGCGAGGAAGGGGAGGATGCAGACGAAGAAGAAGACTTGGAGGAGTTGCTTCGGACCTTGGAAGAGGATGCAGGAGCGGGTGTGTCAGAGGATGATGCGAATGACGACAATTGGGCAAGAACGGGTTGGCCATATCCTTCGGATCCTGCCAGGTAGGATGGAGTCTTCGTACACGTGATTCGCGCACAGATCGTCTTAGGGCAGCTAGGTCCGTGTATTTCAGCGTGTACGTCAAGGTGCTATAGGGTGGATCGAAGCGACGGACCTGCCGCTGTCTTCGCCCAAGTATCCGAAACAGAAAGACGGGGGGGGTTCACGCTTTCGGAAGCTTCCAGGTGCGGAAGTAGGCTGGAGGGTCCATTGAGAACTTTACTGTAAAAGCCGTAACAGCGAGTATCGTCACTTGGTGTGAGTCACTCGAGATGTCACAGTGTCCCCCTGGTGCGGGGTCCAGGCGCGTTACGCGCGGTATATGGCTGTGACTTAAGGAATACCGGGTGTAGCTTAGGAGAGCAGCTTTTCACCAGCTGTCACGTGTACCGTGTTCACGGGGGGTATGTG
>NW_027155070.1:0-269 GCF_002600585.1 Cystoisospora suis | reverse complement strand
TACTTTTTTCCCGTGTTGTGTATGTATGCTTCCGCAGAGGGAGCCATCAGCCGTATCATGAGATGCTGCGTGTTCGTCGAGGGCTTGAGCGTCTGGGATCGTCCCATTCTCCTCGGGCTGCTGTTCCCTTTTCTGCCCTCTCTCAATCCGGACATTCAAGGCACCGTTCTTCTCGTCAGTCCTACTACGGAGCAGGGGGCTCGTCACGTTCTCGAGGTCCGAGCCGCTCAAGTTCCCCCTGGGGACAGCAGCACTCTAGCGCCCCCTTG
>NW_027155069.1:7431-7655 GCF_002600585.1 Cystoisospora suis | reverse complement strand
AGGAGAGATGAAAAGAAAAGAGGAGGAGGCTACTACTACTACTACGAGAAGTACGATGATGCAACGATGAAGAAGAAGAAGACCACCTTCTTTCTTGCCTCTTCATTCATTCCTTGAGATCGGCGAACTCTCTCGCTATTTCTTTCTCGTTGGACTATGCATGAAAGAGATTTCTTCTTTCTTGTAAATAGGTCGAGGCATTCGAAAGAAACGTCTTTCTTTCT
>NW_027155069.1:1589-7007 GCF_002600585.1 Cystoisospora suis | reverse complement strand
CTCTAGATCCCGAGAAACTTCCTTCTTTCACATCTTATCCACTTCTCTTTCTCTTTTTCTTCGAGACACATAGCTGACACCATGAAGAGAGACACCTTTGAATGAGATCCTTCTTACATAGAGCTAGGCAGAAGCGGAGCATCGAAGCAGGCAGCAAGGTGAGAAAGAACGAGGGCTACATTTGTGAATAATTGTATAGAATGAATCATCTATAGAGCTATGGACAAACTCAAGTGTATCTACACCTCTGATCCATCTAGATGACTGATTTCTTCATTTCTGTCGTCTTCACGTCATTGTTCCCCCCCTTCTCCACCCATCTCTCTATACATCCCATCTCTTCCTCTTTTTCCTTTTCTTCTCAGGTTGTTTTCTCCATTGTCTTCTTCTCTTTCCTTTCTCTCACATATCTCTTCTATCTCTCCTCTAGATTTTCTTCCCTCCCTCCCCCATCCCCTTATCTCTCTTTCTCTTCATTCACTATGAAGGGTATCTCCTCTTCCTCTTCGTCGCCTCGCCCGCATCTTCTCTCTTCTCTTCTTTTCTTCTTTTTCTTGCTCTCTTCTTCTGTCCTCACCCTAGTCCTTGCCGAATCAGCTCCTCGCGATACAGCCGCCTTAGTAGCCGAGGAGTCCCACCCCCCACAAGGAGAAGAAGAAGATTGGGGGCTTGTTAACGAAGGCTACGAAGATTCTGACTCGGATGGAGATAGCCTCTCAACTGCCTCTTCATCTTCCGATTCGCTTTGGCTCGATTCTTCTTCTTCCTCTTCTTCGGGGGATGATCTTGCGTCCATTCCCGATGAGGAGGCCCTAGAAGGCGGCTTCGGTGGAGGAGAGAGCTTGTCTGCGACAGGAGGAGCTCTAGGAGAAGAAGGAGGGGCAGGGGCAGGAGCAGCAGCAGGAGAGGAAGGTGCCCTTAGGATGGTGGTGCATCGTGACCATTGGTCCGTCATCACGGCCGTTCAGCAGAAAGCTTTCAACTGGCAGTGGTTCTACTTCCCACCTCAAGGTCAGACACACCCCTATCTATCTATCTATCTATCTTTAATCTATCAATGAATGGATGGATGCAGATGTCTTTCTTTCTTGAAGGTGTCGAGATCAAAGAACGGAGCAGTTGCTTTTCTCTCTCTTCTTCATGGCTTGATACAGATGGCCTCTTCTTCTTCTTGCGGTTTGTCTCTAGAGCTTCTGTTACGATGAAGGAGGGTGTGTGAATTTTGACGTCTCTCTCTATTCTCGATCGATTCTTCGGAGACCATTGCTATAGATGTAGTAGAGACCCTATCCATATATTGCAGACAGTCATAGACCTCTCTACACTCTGTTCCTCGCTTCTTCTCCCATCTATAGAAGAGCTGTAGTGTATCTATCTATCTATCGGGTTCCGCAACTTGTCTCTTAACTCATCCATCTCCTTTCTTTCTTTCTCTATATTTCATTAGTATTCCTTTTTCTTTTTTCCTGTCTCTCTCTTTTCCTTTTCTGTAGCTTCCTGTGAGGGCATGACCCTCAATATGAAGAAGACGACGTCTCTCCTTCGTCTTCTCGTGCTTGACGTTTTGAAGGCGGCTTTGGATTCTCTTGCGAAGTCCCCGAAGCATGAGAAGGATTCCAACATAGTCACCTTCATCTGCTCGGCGGCAGTCACCTACGTCGATACCTACAGAACGATGAAAGCTGCCTATCATACGGCTACAGGAGAAGCAGATGAAGTCGGTGTAGGGACACCTGTAGGCCAGTGGTACGCGATCATTCTCAAGAAAGAAGGGAAGAAAGTTGGAAAGAACAAGAGACTCCAAGGATACTACAATGAATGTGCTGTGGCAGGTAAGATACGAAGGGGGGGGGGAGGAGAAAGGGGAAAGCAATGGACGTATACGAGAGAGAAGAGTATTCTCTTTCTTTCTTTCTCTCTTTCTCCGTCTGTGGAAAGGCGCGATCACTGCGCTGGTAGAGGATGGCGCATTCATGCACCTGGCTATGGTACTCGGAATATCATTGAAAGAATCGAGAGGAGGAGAATCGACGTTGGTCAGACATGTTCCCTCGGGTGTATCTACACCCTCAATGCTAGTTTTGTCGAATGACGACATCTCTCACGTCTTTCCCTTGATCTCATTGAATGACGTTACTTTCCTGTCCTCTTCAATTTTTCTTTCTATTGTCGTTTCATTCTTTCTGTCTCTTTCATTCTTTCTTTCGAACCCATCTTTCTTTCTTTCTTTCTTTTCCCAGCCAGTCGCACCAGCACCATCTTGACTACATCGGATTATGAATCCCCTGAAGCCACTCAAGTGTCACTTCCGGCGATTTACGGGAATAACGTCGATTCTTCTCTCGATTCTTTCAACGATACGTCGAATAAACAAGCATCGAGTATCATAGCGAAGTGCATGAATGAGAAGAAGGAGCCTCTCCAGAAGTCGTGGATTCTCATGCATTTTGCCATTCTTCAGACCTTTATGGTCTTTGATCGACTTGCCGAATGCACCCTAAAGTCGGAACACCCGCCTATGACGCCAGATGAGAAGCTAGGGCTCATCATGGCGAGGCAAGTTCTCCTCGATCACACGCAGGCTCATCACTACTTCCACTTCTTTCAGACGGTCGAACAGTTCCCTGCATTTGCCCAGAAGACAGGCTACTTCAAAAGCAAGCGAGACGTCGCTTCCTCCTGTGCCATCCCTGGGGTCGCCGGTGCAGAATTCCCCTCCAAAGGCTCCAAGATCATCACGGCACGTAAGAGAGAAAGAGAAAGATAGAAAGAGACAGACAGAGATAGAGGGAGAGGAAAGAACACCTACATGATTCAGCGTGTGTATAGATAGGTATCTTTCTGTAGGTCTTTATTCATCTTTGGTCAGCTATTTGGATCTATGTATGTTTCACACTGAAATGTCGCATATAGGTACGAGAAGAGAGGGTTGAGAGAGAGAAGGAAATTATACGTGTATGTAGGAAGAAGCATCTCTCTTATACCCATGTGATCTATCGTACATACGTATATGTCTATCTTATATACGTGTATATGTTGATGCTTATACGTAAGGAAAGAGAACTTCGAACTCACACCAGAGAAAACGCGCGTCCATTCTGAGAAAGAAGAAAGTCTAGAAAGTAGTAGAAGTCCACTCAAGAATAGAAGTGTCCCAGATAGATAGATATATAGATAGATAAAGATAGCGGAATGTCTGTGTATACACCATAGACTACAATACACATACACAGACTTAGTAGGGGACAGATAGATGCCACTAGACAGAGTAAATATATCCGTATGTATCTATGTGTCTGTCTATGTATGTGTAGATACACCACGTATATGTTGTATGTGCCTAACGAACTAGATGAATATGAGTGACATAGCACCTCATATAGAAACGGATGCAAAAGTCGGAGTAGGAGGAGTAGCAGTAGGTAGGAAAAGATAGGATCGAGGGTTGACCCTTTTCTTTATCTCTCCTCTCTGGGGCTCCTCTCCTCGGTTTAGCTCGAGTGACGAAGGGCTGGAAAGAAAGAGAAGAGAAGAAAACAAAAAGGGGGTCTTTTGGTGGAGTTCTTCTTCTTCTCTTCAATGCTGATGATGATGACTTCTGTATGCTTCCTCCATATCTATATGTATCTATATATAGATATGGAGGGTAGATAAATATATATATCTGTATGCCATACATACGGTCCACCCATCTATCCATCTACATATACATATGTATATATGTATATATATATGTATATATACAGTTGTATATAGCGGTGTATGAGCATATATAGATGACTAGAGAGAGATAGACAGGAGGTGTGGTCCATACATACGGAGATATAGCTAGATCTATCTTTGGACTTTTCTTCACATTTTTCCTTTGTCTCTTTGGGTGTCAGAGTTGTTCCACGACTTCCATGCCTACTTCGAGTGAAGAGGGCCAACAGAGAGAAAGAAAGGAGGGAGGAGGAGAGAATTAAATGGAATGATAAGAAGAAGACGAAGACTTAAAGAACTGAAGAAGATGGAGAGAAAAGAAAGATCAACACAAGAGTAATGCTAGGAGTGCTTGTCATAGAAATAGATAGATAGATAGGTTAAAGAAAGATCAAAGATCGACTTTTGTCATCCCTCATTAGTCTCTTCTTTCTCTTCTTCTTCTGCATGTGTTCTTTCGTCTATTTGATTCTCAGCTCATCCATCCATCCATTCTTTCACTCTTTCATTCATTTCTTTTGTCTCGAAGGTGTCTCATAGTGACCATAGTGGAAGTAGTGATATTCAAGATAAGAAAAGGAGATCGACGAAGTCGACATGCATCTCTCTCTCTCTATATATATGAATGTATATATATACATATAGAGGCAACTCACCCATGTACGTATGTATGTGTGGGAGTTTATATAGAGTGTGGGGTGCATGTATGTCTGTATAGATATGTCTGTATGCATGTGTAAGTGTGTGCTGTGGAAGAGAGACGATAGATAGGAATTCCTGGACTTACAAGAAGAAAGAGAAGTGTGCGAGAGAGAAAGAAAGAAAGAAGTACGGAGAAAAGGATGAGAAGTGTGAAGAAGGAGGTGGAGGAAGATGAAGGAAGAAAGAAAGAAAGACAGTTCTTTTCTTCATCTAGTCTATGGTGTATTTCATTGAGTGTAAGAGATCTCCAAGAAAGAGACAGCAGAAGAAAAGCATATCCATAAGCAAGAAAGAGAGAGAGAGGAAGGACAGGAGAATAAGAGAGAAGAGTAGCAGAAAGAAGAAGAGAGTTGTCGAGTAGTTGGCATACCTCGATAAATGAATGCACAGATAGAGATGTGTATGTGTATGTATATATATGTGTGTCAGGGTGTATTTGTTTTCTTTCTTCTTTGCATGAAGAGTTTAACAAGGCCAACGCAATTCCCAAGCAATCGATTCTTCTCATGACGATTAACAGAACTAAAGATACACGATACAGTCCGTCTATCCATCACTCTTTCTTTCTTTCTTCTCTTATTCAATATGAAGAGGGCAGAAGAAAAGTCGCGAAAAAGAGAAAGATAGAGAGATAGATATAGAGATTTCTTCTTCACGTGTTTAGATGGGAAATCTTAGCAGAGAGATAGATAGATTAAAGATAGATTATAGACAGATAGATAGAGATCGAGATAAAAAGACTTTTTCCTTAGCCTCGTTGTATCTTCTTCTTCTGTTTAGTTAGTCTTCTCGTTTTCCCCCCCTGATGGCCCACTGCTTGGTCGATTCAATCGAAACTTCCAAAGTCCGGCAGAAACGAATAATCCCTCCCCCTCCTCCATCTCTTCTAGAGGTACAAATAGATAGATTAAAGATAGATAGAGAGGTAGATTAAAGAGAGATAGATAGAGAGGTAGATTAAAGAGAGATAGATAGAGAGGTAGATTAAAGAGAGATAGATAGATAGATTAAAGA
>NW_027155069.1:0-1496 GCF_002600585.1 Cystoisospora suis | reverse complement strand
AGAGAGATAGATAGAGAGGTAGAGAGACTCCCTCCTCCTCTTCCTTGTGCAACCCAAGAGATGACGGGGTGATAGATTAGATCTAGAGATATAGACAGATATGTATCTATCTCTCTATCGACATCTATATGCTTATGGATCTATGTATACATACCCACATAGATCTCTAGACTGGTAGATCTCTACAAGTATCTAGAAGTGCTGCTACGCCATCCAAACGCGCATCTAGACAGGATCTTCGGCATATATACAGATACAGGTACACAGACAGATCTACATATACATATATATAGATAGATATAGACTGATACAGACATCCAGGTCGCTGATCTTTCTCTCTTCCACTGGTGTATGTATCTATTCATATGTCACGACAGATTATATCTATCTAGCTTTAATCTATCTATTTATCAATCAATCTATATAGGTATACGTAGATACATCTAACAGAGAGAGAGACATAAAGAGATGAGGCATCTTCTTCTTTGCGCCTGGCGAGTTTTCCTCCTCCTCCGTAAGTATATATGTACAGAGAAATAGATAGGTCGTAGATCTATATATATATCTATATGTATATATATAGATATGTTAATATGTATATTGAGTGAAGTAGAACTCTACCACTTTTCTTTGATCTTGCCTTCTTCTACAGAGAGAAAAGATGACCTTCTGACGTCTATCTCTCGCTATTCTTTTCTTTCTTTCTTCTTTGAAATTTCTCTTCTTCTGTCTCCTTCAGCATCCTCTCTGCTGTATATACACTCCACATATATATACGTATAGATACATAGATACGCCCTCCCGTAGAAGCACTAGACTCTCTTCTCCCCTCAATATGGATAAGGAGACAACTCCCTATCTTGGCCTATGTACCATCTCCATCTCCTAAGAGAAGCCGAGAAGAAGAAGAAACCTTTCTTTTGGCTCTTATTCTTCTTTCCGAGAAGTCCAAGAGAAAAGAAGGCATCAATGAATGTTGCCTAAATGTGTGCTTAGATCTAAAAGTGTCCTCCCCCGCCAGACAATTCAGTCTCTTCTCTCTCTTTCACTCCCCTTCTCTTTTCTTCTTCTTCGGTGATTCTCTTTGTATTGTGGTGTCTCGTAAGCGTTGAAATGCCTAAGACTACTACTAGTAGTAGTACTACTACTAGTATTACTCCTACCACTGCTATTCCTACTATGCCTACTCCTCTTCTTGTTGAGAAAGAGATAGTCGTCAGACATTCTCTTAAGAGAGGAGAGAGAGATTTGCGCCACTTCTTTCTTTCTCCATCTTTCTTGTATAGGAAGGAAACACTTCTTGTATTCTAGGGCGAAGTTTTCTTCGTTGGTCTTATTCTTCTTCTTAGTGTGTATCTTCAACTCCACTGATTTGCTCATACATTCGTTCACTCCCCACTACGTACGCACGCATTCCACGAGATCGATCTGTCAATACAACAGCAAATACTCAGAGTAAAAGTAGGGAGGGGGTTGTAAGTGCCCCAAAAGAAGAA
>NW_027155068.1:0-279 GCF_002600585.1 Cystoisospora suis | reverse complement strand
GCAGAAGGCGACAACGCAGATCAGCAGGGCGTGCAAGGGGACACGCCGGGACGCCAGGGGGAAGCCCCAGCGGCATCAGAAAGCTTCTAGGCCTTCTAGGGAAGGCTAATAAGCTTTACGCGACCTAAAGGACTCCAATAGGAAGGCTAGAAAGCTCAGGAGAACGCGTCGACAGGGGGGAAGTGCTGCACGTCTTTTTTTTAGAAGTCTCAAGAACGCCGGCAACATGTGCAAGAGGCTAACGCAGCCTAGGGAACCCGTGGGGACCCCCCACGACTT
>NW_027155067.1:63794-64985 GCF_002600585.1 Cystoisospora suis | reverse complement strand
CTATTCGAACTCCATCAAAAGACCCTCACGACTCTTCTTCTTCTTCTCAGCCGCATCCGTCAGGCCAATCTCGGCATCATCCTTTCACTCAGCCCCCACCTTCTTCCTCTAGTGCAGGAGATTCGCGCTCCGGTAGAGGTGTAATGACAGCTCACCCCGATCGCCATTGGAATCCGATCGCTTCTTCTCATTCCCCCCACCTCAATAGAGAGTCTTCTCTCTCTCACCCCTCGACCTGTCTTCTTCATGGAACACATCCACAGCACCAGCATTATCAAAGGTACCAGGATCCTAAGAATCCAACGATGCAGAACAAGAAGAATTTCTCGAGTAAGAAAGAAGACAGAGAAGAAGAAGAAGAAAGAGATGGACTTCATTTGCTAAATGAAGAAGAGGAGCCTTGTTGCCATGGACGTCTAAACGGTCATAGAGCCTGTGGCCATCCTGAAGAAGATGAAGAATGCCCCTCATCTTCTTCATCTTCTTCTTCTTCATCTTGTCTTTATGCTGAGACTTCAGCTGCTCCTCATCTTCCTCATTTACGTCGCATGGAGTCTGTTCGCATGACAAGTCGAATGGCTGGAGAGATCGAAGCTTGTCGGCGAATTGTGCTGCAGTCATGCGTGAACACCACAGCTCAAGCTGTAGAAGAAAGAGATCGACGCCAGATATCGCAGGAAGAAGATGAAGTCCAAAAAAGACATGAACAGAGACCTTTATCATCTTGTCAGCATCCACCACCTCCTTCTCTGGGTTCCCCCTTTCAGACTTATCCTCTCTCTTCTTCTTCGGATCTTGACGCCGGTTTTGCTTGTCATAGAGAAGTGAGCGAGATTGAGAGAAGAAGAGAACCTCCCTGTGCTTTATCCGAGAGGCATGCAAATCACCAGAGAGGGGCGGAGACGGCGGGGGAGAGTTGTCTGTCTGGTGAAGAAGGAGATAGAAGCGAGAGAGGTCATGACAGGATGAGAGAAGAAAAACGAAATGACGATGATAGAGAAACAAAAAAGTCAGGAGGAGAATCTCTTCCTATGAGGAACACGTATGAGAATGGAGTGGTTGATCAACTAAGAGATCGCCTCTACAGAACCACGGAAGCGAATCGACTCTTGAGAGAACAAGGAGCTCTCCTCGCTCAGAGAAACAGAGAACTTCGAGAGGTAAGAAGAAGAGGAAGAACAAGAAGAAAGA
>NW_027155067.1:63189-63768 GCF_002600585.1 Cystoisospora suis | reverse complement strand
CTTATCTCTCTATCTCTTCATCTCTCTTTCTCTATCGTCTTATCTCTGGTCTTCTCAAGACCTTCACAGACCTCTTTATTCATTTATTTTCCTTATATCTACATATAATACATACATCTAGGAAGCTCTCTATGTATAGGATGGTGTACATACAGATCAATACAGAGAGAGGGGGGATGGTGTATCGGAGAAGTTCAAATCGCTTGTAAGGATGATAGAAGGGAACGAGCCTATGGAGGCTTTGAATAGTATAGCCCATTCCTGTCTCTTTCGCTCACCAGTTTGGAGTGCAGTGGACGTCTATTCTGCATATATACACATCAGAAAGAAGATGGAAATCTATACAAAGGAGAGAGTCTGTTCATCGTGTACACACTCAAGTCGAAGCTTGTAAGAAGATATCTCTATACAGGTGTCCAAGAAAGAGCTATAGGCTCAGGTCTGTAGATATATGTACATATCTATATATGTCTGGGTGACTATCGTCCTGAGCATATTAGGTCTTCTTCCCTCCATTGCAGGTATATCTTCCTTTCTATCTGTATATGTTAACACGCTCCTTTCTCACTCTTTCTTTCT
>NW_027155067.1:11545-62687 GCF_002600585.1 Cystoisospora suis | reverse complement strand
CTTCTTCTTCTTCTCTTGCTCTCGGCGCCACTATGTGCCCTGATTGGCGAGGGAGAGAAGACGGCGCGACTTCAAGACAACAGCCACCTAAAAGACATTCTCACCCTTCTTCTTCTTCTTNNTCTTCTTCTTCTTCTCTTCAGTATCGTGAAACACTGCGGCCTCCTGTATCAGAGAGAAAAGATTTCTTGTCTTATCAAAGAGCTTCGCTCCTCCATGACAACCGTGACGCAAGGACTCCTCCCGATCTACCAGGAACTGCGAGCCATCGGCATGTCTATCATCCCCACGGCCATCTCCATCATAACATAGAACAAGATGATCTGCAAAAGAGAGAAGGAGACTGCTCCTCTTCTTCTGTCTGTTGTCCGTCTATTCCATCTTCTTCGTCTTCCTTTGAGTTAACTCCAGAGGGAAGAGAAGATGAAGATATCCAATATCTTTCTCCTCGTGTCGTTACAGGAGGAGAGAGGGAATCTAACAGACAGCTACATGACCATGATCAGAGGAGACATGTTTATCGATTGAGGGGAGAAGCAGAGTGCCCGTCCTATGAGGCTCCTTCTCATTTCTATCGATCAAATCCTTCACGTCCCCCTCCTTTATATCAAAGAGATAGCACCTTCAGAGAAGACGAAGAAGAAGGTGGGGTGTTTCAAGACTCTTCTTGGAGAGGGGGAGAGAGAGAAAGTGAAGGAAGAAAAAGATTTCAGTCCTCTCCTCTTCATTGTCGGACACGTTCTTCTTCTTCTTCTCATCCTTCTTCTTCTTCCTCCCGTCTCTTACAGCCTGCTGATGCCCCTTCTTCTTCTTCTACGTATAGACAGACATTCCCGCCGCTATCTACTAGTCGACAAGGTAGAGAGACATCTAGACCTCCGCGTGGTAAGGATGAAAGACCTTTCGAGGAAAGACCTTCTTCTTCTTTCGCCAATCAGGTATCAAGGAGAGAAGGGCGAAGAACTCGAGGAGAACAGGCAGAAGAGAAGGACTATGGGAACAACCAGGTGAGAAGAGAAGATAGACATGTCTGTCTACCAAGAAGAGAAATTCATGATGAACATGGACTTGAAGCAGTGAGAGAAGAAGATCGAAGAGGAAGATTTGCAAGAGAAGAAGAAGCAACAAGAAGGGGAGATGAAGAGAACATTCTCCAAGATAGAAGAAGAAGACCTGTCACATTATCTCCTACTGGGAGGCGTCAAGGCGATGACAGGCCGGCGAACTGGTGTGAGTTTGAGGAAGGTGCCCGTGTGCCATATATCAGAGAGAAGACAGATTGGGAGAAGGAAGAAGAAGGAGACATGCGCCTTCCACAGAGAAAAGAAGAAGAAGAAGAACGCGTGAGAAGAAGTGAGGGAGTCCCAGGAGGAGGAGAAGAAGAAGATGAAGAACAACTTCTTTCATCTTCTTCTTCTTCTTCGATATCTCACTCTTCTTCTTCTTCGTCTTCTCTTCTCCCTTTGAGCGAGTCCAACGCAAGCCTGCTGTATGAACATGGACACCCAGCGAGGGTCTTTGAGAAAGAAGAAAAAACAGGAGATGAAAGACAAGGAACCTCAACACGAAGTCGATCTGTAAGTCATCTCGAAAATGGACTCCTCTGTACATACAGATGATGAGGTGACTCTCTTCATACATATAGCTAGATCTTCCTGATCTTTCCTTTCTGCTTGTCTTCTCTTTCTACTGCAACTGCATGCCCTTCGTCACACACTTCTTCATGCTCTTCTCTCGGTCTACTCTATTGCTGCCTCACATCATATACAGCTCGTACGTGTCTCACTGTGTCTAGTTCAGAGTAAGCAGCTAGCTAGGATTCGAGCAACTTCTCTTGGATGTGAAGAAACCTCCATAGATGTCTGTCTGTGTTGTAAATCATCTCTCTTGTCCAGACTCCCTGGTGGATCGTTTTTCTTGAAGTCAGAATGGATAAGCTTGTCAGCACCCAACTCTATCTATCTATCTATCTATCTTTAATCTATCTATCTATCTATCTCCTTAGGAAGCACCTATCCTCACTCTACAGAACTCGTTTCATTCACTCCTTCATAGGTAACAAGGATAAATAGACAGGCAAATAGAGATATCACAAGTCTTATCAAAACATGATTCCTCTACAAAAAGAAGATGAAGGAAGATGAAGACGCTCTCTCTCAATGAACTAACTGCTGATAACGAGAGTCCCTTCCTTACGTGACAGCCTATAAGAAGACATCCTTCTATCCCGGTCATGAAGCCTCACGAAGAAGAAGAAGAAGCAAGACATGCACCCCCCCAAGGATACCAGTATACTGAAGGAGGAAGCCGATCTTCTACCTCCACCACTACTAATAGGAAGATGCCCCCTCTCCCTCCTCTACCTCACCATGCGAATACAAGAAGGAGAACTTCTTCTTCTTCCTCTTCCTCCTTTCTTCGATTACTTCCCATGACAACTCCTTCAGCTGCATGCAATCGACTAGGCAGTCGAAACAGGGGTGACTCTATAGAAAGGAGTCGAGATCACGTTAGAGAAACAACCCTCCTGTCTAGTTATAGCTCCCCTCTTGAAGGCGGGGGGGCTCGGAAGTCAGTTGGAAGAAGTGAAGCCTGTTGAAGCGATACGGACAAGGAGAGAAGGTATAAGTGTCTCAAGAAAGCTCAGTAAGGAAAAGACCAAAGAGAAAGGAGAAAAGGAAGAAAAAAGAAGAAAGACATCCCTATGTATCGACCCATGTATCTAGTCGTTTTCCGTGTGTGCGTAACGTACGCCCACCTGGCTATAGATAGATATGTATGGACATCGTCATGACCTTTTCACTATTCTTCGAGATAGAATGTGAAAAAGAAAAAGATGAGGGTTTCTTTCTTTCTCACTCTTTCTTTCCTTCTCACTCTTTCTTTCTTTCTATAGGTGGATAGTGACTATGAATGATGATGGCTTTGCGTCTTTCTTCTTGTCTGTTTGCAGGTTGAGTCAAGCTGTGAAGGAGGAGGGACGAAGAGAGAAATCTTATTATGTACTGCAGGAATCGCAGGGGGGATGAAAGAGGAAGAGGAGGAGGAGGAGCAAGAAGAGAAGGAAGAGAGAGGGAGAGGTTCGTGGACGGAGAAGATCATGATGGCGATGAAGAAGGATGGAAGACTAGAGGAAGATGAGAATGAAGAGAACGTCGTCTGTTCTTCTTTTCGGTTTCTTTCACTAAGAAAGGAGAGAATACATAAGACAACATCTGATATAGAGATGTACAGGAGAGAGAGGAGTCGCCATCATCATAGGAACCACAACAGGATAGAGGAGGGGACATGGGAAAGCAGCAATAGAAGATCTTCTACCTGTTTTCCCTCCTTCTCTTTTGTTTCGAGAAAAACCGCCTCACCTTCTCTTCAAACTTCACTATTTTCCTCTTCTTCTTCATCTCTTTCTCCTTCTTCTTCTTGTATAGAATCCTCTTCTGCTGCTATTCTATCTTGCTCTGCTTCTTCCTGCTCTTCATATCATCATAATACTCCCCCTCTCCTACACGATAAGCTCTCACCTTCTTCTCCTCTCTCTTCTTCATCTCCTCTCTCTTCTTCTTCTCCTTATCGTTCTATCTTCAGCACCATTCCTATTCTATCAACCAGGGAAGCAGAGCCTCTAGATATGCCGGCAGGAATTTTCTTTCCTTCTTCAAGAATCTCCGTGAGCTGCCGATCTCTCTATCTACAAAGAAGAGAAGGAGAGACAGCAGGGAAGGTGGCTCTCTTTCCTCATCGCTGCTCTTCACCTGAGAGATCCCTACAGATGGAGAATTCTCTTTCGGTTCATGAAGGAGAAAAGGATGAAGAAATCAAGGTGAAGAGAGAGGGAGAAGAAGAGGGGAGAGAGCAAGACAAGGGGGAGGAGAAGGGAAGAGAAGAAGAAGAAGTAGAGACGATGAGAGAAGAAGACTTATGGAGAGAAGGAGAAGACACACAGCAAGAGGGATTAGATGAAGAGGGAGATCGGGGATGGATGTATCCAAGTCGTAGGAGTTATGGTGATGCGAGTCAGAAGAATATCAACGGACAGAAAGAAAGATATGAAAAGCTAGAAGAAGAAGAAGAGAGGAAAGAGAGAAGAAGACGAGAAGAGAAGAGGAGAGAAGGGCAGAGGGATTTTGTCCAAGAAGAGCCAAGCAGAAGAAGAAGAGAAGACAGAAGTCTACACGTGAAAGAAGCGAATAAGAGATTCAAAGAAGAAGAGGAAGGAAAGGAAGAAGAACATGAGGAAGACGAAGAAGAAGGGTGGAGAAGAAAAGGAGAAGAAGGCGAGGCAGAGAACGCTGAGAGAGAAATGGAAGAGAGCGAGGTCGTAGGAAAAAGACTTGAGATAGAAGAGAAAGAAGGCGAAGTGCGTAGCGACACAGAGGGAAGGGACAAAAAAGAAAGAGAAGAAGAAGAGAGATTAGATGAGAGAGAAGAAGAAGTGAGTGAAAGGCGAAGAGATAGAGAAGATAAGAGAGAGAACGAGAGGACAGCAAAAGGAGAAGAGAGAGAAGAGAAATCAGGAGAAAGAGAAGAAAGAAAAGAGGCTGACGATGGTGAACTGAGAGAGTTGAGAAGAAGAAGAGAAAGCGAAGAGAGAGATAGAAAGGAAGATGACAAACACATCGCTGAAAGAAGAAGTATCGAGAGAAGAGAAGAAGGAGAAGAAGAGCGGGTGAGGGAACTTATAGAGAAAGGAGGAGGGGATACACAAGTTGAAGGAATGAATGAAGAAGAGACGAGAGCGACGAATGGAGAAAGAGAAGATGACCATAGAGAAGAAGAAGAAGAACAAGAAGAAGAATGGATGAAACAGACAGAGAGAGATGTTTTAGTGAATGACTGGGTAAGGAGAGGGAGCGAAGGACAGTCAATGCTTGCGGAGAAACCAAGAGAAGAATGCTCCCCCCCTCTCATGGAGAACGAAGATAAGACTACAAGCGAGATAGAAAGGCAGAAGAATCGGAGAGAAGAAGAAGAGTACGGAGAGAGGAACAACAGAGAAGAAGAGGAGCGAGGGAAGCATCGGGGGAAAGAAGAAGAAAGACAGATGCATAGGGAGACGGCGGGGGATGTAGATAGGGAAGAAGAAGAAGACGGAGAAAAAGATGAAGAGAAGGACAGGAGAGAAGAAGAAGAAAGAGGAATCCTTGAAGAGCGGAATGAAGAGATGGATGTTCTTTTCCTTCCCTTCTCTTCTTCCTCCCTCTCTACGTTAGAAGGAGGTTCTCAAAAAGAGCACGTTGATGGAGAAAATAAGATAGAGATGAGAGAACAAGAGTCAGAGAGAGAAGAAGAGAAGAAGAAAAGAAGAGAAGAAGAAAAGCCCCAAGACGAAGAAGAAGAAGATAGCCCAACTTTCTCTACTGTAGATAGAAATATAGACATGAATGATGAGAAGCAGGAGAATGTGGATCTTCTCTCAAGGAAAGAATCCAGTGCCAAGAGTGAAGATGAAAAAGAAGAAGAGAAGAAGAAGAAGCAAAGTGATACTGACGATGATACATCCATGCAACCTTACAGGCGTTTTATCCTATCGATTGAAGATAGGAAGAATGAAGTTCATGATGATCTGGACGGCGCTAAACATAGACCCCATTCAGAGAGGACCAAGAGCATCTCTTGTCCTTCCTTTGCATCTCCGAGAGAAGAAGAAATAAAGTCTTCTTCTTTCTCTTCTCCTCCTCCTTCTATTTCTCTCGTTCCCCCTGCTGAGCTACTGCGGCAGAGCAATGAGAAGGAGGCTTGTAAAGATACACTCCATAAAGAGAATGCGAGCTTCACCTACCATGAGGATGATGATAATGAGGATGCTATCGATATCCTCTCAGAAGATCTTTCTTCTTCTTCTCCTCCCTCTCTCTCTTCTTCTTGTTCTTCTCCCTCTCTCTCTTCTTGTTTCGTAGAAGAAAGAGAGGAAGGGAGGAAAGAAAGTCCTTGCCTTTCTTTCTCCGTTGGAGAGCTTCTCTTGCATGATAATAGAGTACCAGCAGAGCCTGTAGATACAAATGTCTTTATAGAGACCTCTGCTGCGATTCTTCTTCGCCCTCTCTCTCTTTCAGAACAAGATAGCCGTCGTTGTCACGAATTTGGTAGTGTCGAGATGGTAAAAGGAAGAAAGACGAAGAAAAAGAAGAAGAAGATAGGACGAGAGAAGAAGGAAGGAGAAGAAGAAGACGAGACAGCATGTTTAGATGGGGGTCTCTTCAAAGTGATCTATGTCAGTGACGACTACGAGACAGAGAATTCCACTCTACAGACAGAGGACGAAGAAGAAAGAGAACAAGAAGAAGAGAAAGAAGACGGTGAAAAGAGAGAAGGGCACCACGACGAAGAAGAAGAAGATAAAAAAGAGAGAAGATTCCCTCTTTCTCAGTCCGCTGAGGGGGAATGTATAGGATACGGTATCAAAGACCACCACAAGAAGAGAGTACAAACTCCTCGTGCTTCCTTCTCTCCGCATGAACAACTTCTCTCTTCACTTACTTTGTATGAACACCAAGAAAGAGAAGAAGATGAAGAAAGAGATGAAGAGAAAGAAAGAGAAGAAGAAGAAAGAGAAGAAGAGAAAGAAAGAGATTGGCCGGATAAAGTGAGTGTAGTCTCTCGAGCTGGCATCAATTCTCTCGGGGGGTGTGTTGCGCCTAGAGGAGAGACTGAGGGGAAAGATAAGAGAGAAGGAGAGATCAAGAAGAGAGAGAAGAAAGAGAAGGAAATCCAGATGAAGAGCTTAGATCGTCTAGATGATCAATCCAGAGATGGAGGGTTCATTCCTGATCTTTCTCCAAGTCTTTACTGTTCTTCATTAGGAGAGTCTCGAGGAGGTGCTTGTTATCAAGGAAAAGATGCTCTGGCCTCACCTTCATATAAACTTCAGGGTGAAAGAGAAGAGTCTCTGAGAAAAGAAGAGAAAGAGAAAGAGAAAGAAGAAGAGGAACACGAGACCAGCGGAGGAGAAGATGATGAAGAAAAGAAAGAAGAATGTATTCTGAGTGGAGAAGAAGAAAGAGATAGACCAAGACAAGAAGAGAAGGCTCAGGAGAAAGAGAAAGAAGAAGATGAAAACAAGAGGATGAAAGAAGAAGAAGGAGACAACTGTGTAGATCAAGAAAGAGAAAGTGTTGAGGGTGATAAAGAAGAAGAAGACATTCTTATAGGAGAGCTTGAACACCCCGAGGAGAGAACGTGGATTCAACGTAAAGGAAAAATGAGGCTAGCAAGAAGAAGAGAAGGAAAAAAGCGACGGCGTCGTCATGAGGAAGAAGAAAAGGAAGAAGAAGATGCTCTCATAATGAACAGAAGAAGAAGAAGAAAAGTGAGAAAGAGAGGACATGAAGAAATTAACGAGAAAGAGAAAGAAGAAGAGCACGTTCTAGAAGATGATGATAATGATCTTGAGAGAGAGAAGGAACAACTCTCCTCTTTTCCATATGTTTCTTTATCTCCATATCTTACTTCCCTTTCTTCGTCCAGTCCTCTCCATCTGTCTTCTTCTCCTTCTCATTTCTTTCCTTCTTCTTCTTCTCCTCATCTTAGTCTCTTTCCGGGGGGTAGATCTCCTGCGTCATCGTCCGCCTCGTGTGTAGGGAGTTTCTCTAGCTCGACATCGATGAGAAAAAGTCTTAGGTTCTCGAGAAGAAAAGAAGAGAAGAAGCTCTCGGGAGATGACGACAAGACACCTTCTCAACCTTTCTTCTCTCTTCATAAACCGTCTCTTCCTCCTTTCTTCATTCCTTTCTCTCCTTCTTTTTCTTCCTCTTCTCCTGACCAAACTTCTCCTTTTGATAAGAAATCTCTTTCGCCTTCTTCATTTCGAAAAGTGTCTCTCCTAGAGAAAGATGCTGAAGTGACAGGTGAAGAAAGAGAAGAGAAGAGTGAGGAGGAAAGAAAGAAAGAGGAGAGGGAACACCAAGAAGAAGAAGAAGAGACAGGGAGGATGAATGCGGGAAAGAAAGAAGCCGCCTTGGTTCACGTAGATCTTGTTTTAGATCAATATTCAAACATAACAGAGGTCTCTTCTTCTATCTCTCCCCTTCTTCTCTCTCGGACTCAGGGATGGAGAGAAAGCTCTTCTTCACCTGAGACGACAGACGAAGAAAACAGAAGAGACATAAGGATAGAAGATAGAGCAAAAGACCCACTAACTCACGAGGAATTTCATCTCTATGGTCATCAGCCTCTTTCTCTCTCATGGAGGACTACTCCTTCGTTAGTGGGCATCGAAACACCTTCCAGAAACTCTCTTCCTCATGGACCCCGCGGTGAGGTGGGAAATACCCCAGGAAGTTGTGTAAGAGAGGTAGGAGAAGAAGAGAAGGAAGGAGAAGCAGAAGAAGAAGAACAAGGAGGAGGCATTTGGAAGGATAAGAGCATGAAGAATGTGTGTCTTGATAGGGCTACAGGATCACCCCAAGAGGAAGATGAAGAGAAGAGAGAGAAAGGAGAAGGCGTTCTTCCTCCTTACTCTTCTCCCTTTGCTTTTTCTTCTTCTCCTTGTGACGTATCTGTAGGGAGAGAAAATATCCTTCAAACACAAGAAGAAGTCCTTCTCCATGATTCGGAGATCGCTCACGGTAACGATGAAGATGCTGAGTCTTCTTCTTCTTCTTCTACTCAGCCATCTCCACTGATCGACACCCAAGAAAAACATCGAGAGTCTTCTTCTTCTCCTCCTTCCTCTTCTTCTTCTTCTCCAGCATTCTGTTCTTCTTCTTCTTCTCCTGCCGCTTTTCCTCATTCCCCGGCAAGAAATTTCTCTTCTTCTCTCTCTCCAAGCTTGGAGCCAGCCGATCAAGAAGAGACTGGAGAGGCATCCTTAACTCAATCTTCGCTTCCTTTCATCTCTCTACCGCGTTCTCGAGATAAAGACGAGGAGCTTCCTAGTGTCCCACATCTCTCTGATCTCTCTCTCTCTCTTCCTCTGTCTCCCTGTAAACACACAAGATCTTCTTCTGTCCTACTGTCGCTCCATCAGAATGAAGAGCTCATCGCCAGGCCTCTTCCCCCACACAGAAGAGAAGAAGAAGACTCAGCGATAGAAGAGAAGAGGAGGAGAAGAAGCGAGGAAGTTGAGACGAGAGACAAAGAAGAAGAAGAAGAACACGAAGTGCTGGAGAAGGATAGAAAACCGCAGGAAGAAGAAGAAGAAAATGAGAATGACCAAGAAAGAGAAAAGAGAAAAGAGACGGTCGAAGAGAAGAACCAAGAGGAAGAGAAACTATCATCAGATCCTCTGACAGCATTCGGAGGTCATTCTCTATACCCAGAGGAGAATCTCCTAATACCACAAAAAGGAGCAAATGAACAGGAAGAAGAACACTCATCTCATCTTTCTTCTTCTTCTCATTTAGCACCATTGTTAGCTCCTTCTTCTGCTTTTTCTTCATCCTTCCCTATAGCATTAGATGTAACGACCTCTTCTTCTTGTTCTGCCTCGTCGGCATCGACACGCCCTGGTCCCCCCCGTACTTTTTCTTTGCGTCGATTGAGGTCAGCGGCCTCTCTTATTGCAGGTGCTTCTTTCAAGAGAAAGTTTATCGCTCGGCTGAAGGCATATGAAAGAGAAGGAGAAGAAGAAGAAGATAGGTCAAGAGGATTGAGAAGTCTCCTACGAGGCAAGGAGACCAATAGGAGTCATCTGAAACATCGGCTTATAAGAGGAGAAGAGGAAGAAGGACAGTTTTTTCCATCAAGAAGGAGAAGGAGAAGAAGATCAGAGAGAAAGAACGAGATAGGAGCTGTGTCGATTTCGTCTTCAAGTTCAGATACCACAGATAAGGGGGAGGAAGAAACACAAAGTGAAGGAGATGAAGATGGCAGCCACCATAAGGTAGGAAAGGCAGGAAAAGAAGAAGAAGAAAGAGAGCAGAAAGGGGATGGTTCTCGATCTCCTTCCTTACCTCCTGAAAGACAGAAAGAAGATGAACGGTCTCCTATCTCTTCATCTGTTTTGATCTGTCCTTGTTGCTGTACTATGTGTGAGACGGAGAGAAAGAAACATATGCCTACGATCTCTCCAACGAGGAGAGAGGAAGAGACACCCGTACAAGAAGGAGAAGAAGAACAACATGAGACAAAGGAGAAAGAGAAACACGAAAGATCGTCCTGCTGCCGTCTTCTTCTTTCTTCTTCTTCTCTTTGTTTAGGTGTGCTAACTGATCAAGGTGACGAGGAGATAGAAGGGAAGATGAATGCGGAAGAAGCAGTAGAAGTTTCGGCAACAAGAGAAGAAGGAAAGGAAGTGCGTTCTTTATCTTCATTTGGTTGTTCAATTCGATCTCCACAGAGAAGAGATGATAGATCTTTTGTCTGTACTGGAGAAGAAAAGAGAAGAGATTCTACTGAAAGAGAAGAAGAAGAAGCACATGCTGATAGAAGAGACCCCAAGGCAGCAGCGTGTCTCTTCGAGCACAGCAACCTCTCGGTAAGGAAGAAGAAGAAGAATCCAACATACAGAAGACCAACAGAGACTGATAAGAGATTGAGGAGAAGTCGCACTATCCTGGTGGAGATTGACAAAAAGGCACACACAAATAGATACATCTCAGAGAGATAGATTAAAGATAGATAGATAGATTAAAGATAGATAGATAGATAGATAGATTAAAGATAGATAGATTAAAGATAGATAGATAGATAGATAGATAGATAGATAGATAGATAGATCAACGACAGGTAGATAGATAGATCAACGACAGGTAGGTAGAGAGAAAAACGACAAATAGACAGATAGATTAGTGACGTGTAGATATGCAGATAGATGAGTAGATAGAGTAAGTAGAGAGCGAGTGTGTTGCTTTGGTGGGAGTTATGAAGGCGTATACAGTGGATGACGGGTCTTCTTTTCGTGATTCTTCATCTTTAAATCTCACGTTCCTTGTCTGTGTAATGCTTTGCAGGGAGAGAAAGAAGAACAAGAAAGATCTCATCCTCTTGATCAAAATGAACAAGATGAAGAAAAGGACAAAGAAGGAAGAGGAGGAGAAGAAGAAAACAACCTCCCTTTCACGACGTCTCACCATCAACGTCGCATGGACTCTTCTTCTGCTTCTTCTCCCTCTTCCACTCTTTCAAGAAAGAAAGGGCTCCTCTCGAGCGCTCAGTCTCTTTGTAAGACCCTTCCTTCTTCTCGCGCTTCTTCGTTCCAGAAACCTCGCAGTTCTTCATCTCCTCGTCTTGACGCGAAGAGACCCCCCCCCGTCAAGTCTTCCTCTAGAGCATTTCGATCATCTTCTCTTCCTTCTTCTTCTTCGTCTTCTTACTCTTCACGCCTCAAGACCGAGAGAACACCCCTCTCTCTCCGTTCTTCTTCTTCTCCTTTATCTCTCTCTCAACGGCCTCCTTGGAGAGGAAGCGGAGCCCCTCTACAACAGAGATATAGAACGCCTCGTCTATCTCATCAAGCATCTTCTCAGGGACAGAACAAAAGCCGAAGATCCACCGCAGATCTTCTTCGCCCTCATTCTTCTTCTTCTCTTCCCTCTCCTCCTCACGAGAAAGAGGCTAAGAAGAATCTGGGCTCTCGTAGAGAGGGAGTGGGGTGTCGCCGATGTGAAGCTTGCCCTTATATCTTATTGGAGAAAGAGCATCGACAGCTACAACAGCTCAAGCATTCTCTCTTCTTTTCTTCTTCTTCTTCCTCTTCCTCTTCTTGTTCTCTTCAACAGAATCCTTCATCTTCTTCTTCTCCTTCTTTAACTTTCTCGCCGCAGGATATGTTTCTTTTTCAGCATGGAGGTGGTGCTTTTCTTCGTCGTCCTTTACAGAATGGCAGGAGCGAGAGGGGAGATCTTCGGCATCTACCGTCTCTCTTTAAGAAAGCGGCTCTTCTCTCTAATTCTCTCTCGGCGTCAGTTCCTCCTTCTTCACGAGTAGCTGGGGGAAAAGAAGGCCTAGGTTTCAGACATGACGAGAGAAGAGAAGAAGGAGAAAAGAGAAGATTCTCTTCAACAGGTCTTCTTCTTCTTTCCTCTTCATCTCCTATACATCATCTTCATGGTACCGTCAAGCACGAAGATGAATCTTTCTCCTCCTCTCTTTCTTCTTCTCCTGTTTGCTGCTCTCCTTCTTCTTCTGCTTCGATCTGCTCCTCCTCTATGTTTTCTTCCTCACGTCTGAATGTCCCCCCTGGGAGCGGACCTACTGGGGGCGAAGTTCTCTTTTCCTATCGCTCTCCACGGGATGTCGGGAAGATCGACTTTTCTTCCTCTTCCTTCTCTTCTTCTTCTTCTTCTCATAGACTCTCACCTTCTTCAGCGAGGAGTCAGCATAAAAGACTAGCTGCTACTCTAGCTATGATGCAAAAACAAGAAAGGAACGGCAATCTTTCTCATAAGAAGAAATCCCCCTCTTCGTTTTCTTCTTCTTCTTCGTGTATGTATTCTCCTTCACATCTCCTTTTCAAGAAGAATCACATCCCTGGACTTCTCTCTCCTGTCGCTTCTTCTTCTTCTTTTCATCTAAAGGATTCCCGTACAAAGACATGCTTCTCTTCCCATCAAGATACCAAGTCTCCGTTCTTGTCTGTCCCTCTATCTTCAACTAGGAGACCTTCGCCTCGACAACCCCACCCCCAGGGAGAAAGCCTTTCTTCTTCTTCTCACCTCTCAAGTTCTATGACAGTACAAGAAGACCAAGGAGGAGGAGAAGAAGAAGAACAAGGAAAACACTTGCCTTCTTCTTCTTTTTCACCCTTTTTATCTCCTTCTCTTCCTTGTCCCCGGAGTCCAGTAGAAGAAGAAGAAAGAAATGTAGTTGTTCTACCTATACCCGACATCAGACCTGCAAATCTCTCCTCTCAGTCTTCTTCTTCTTTGCCAACGGCGGAAGGAATGCTTTCTTTATCTTCTATAGATGATACGTTAGGCCATCAACATTCACCCGTCTCTCCTTCGTCCCCTCACGTGGCTGATACTTCCTTACCTCTCTTAGGATCGAGTCTTATCTCTTCTTCATCCGTTTCATTAGACTTAGGAGGCCTCAAGATAGAAGAGGTAGTCCATTCCTCTCGAAGTTCCCCACACAGCACAAGAAGAGGAGGAGTAAGAAGAGAACAACCGAACAAGAGACCCCCTACCAACCCATCGAGTGTATGTACACCTCCCCCTCCTCCTTCGCATGCTTCTTTTCTTCCTCATCATTCTTCTTCTATCTCAGGCGTGCCTCTCCATCCTTCTTCTCTTTCTGGATCTTCTAAAACATCTTTCTCTTCCTCTTCTTCACATCTCTTCTTGAATCGGACATCTCCATCATCTCTTCTCTCTTCTTCTTCTTCTTCTCTTGCCCATACACCACTTCCCTTCTCAAGCACATACACTGGGGCCAGTCTACCAAGACGCGGCAGGAATCTCCTAGGAGGAGGTGGGACAGGCTTGACCTCTTCATCTTCCTCTTCATTCGATTTTTCAACAGGAGCCACGCCAGGAGAGTTCTCCTTCTCTCCAGGGCTCTTATCGGCAGAAGAGGCCCTTGAACTAGCACGCATTCTTCAGAGACAACAACAGGAGCTTCTTCAGATGCTTTTCCTGAGACGAGCTCATGATGAGGCAGCGGCAGGTCTGTCTCATCAGAGAGAAGAAGAGAAGAAGAAAGAAGAGATTCTCTCCGTTCAACAAGAGCGGAGTGAAGAGAAAGAAGAGGAGACTTATAAGGAAGATAGGAAGAGAGGGACGGGTCTATTGAGAGAAGGAGGAGATGAACAGATAGAGAGAGAGAAGAATGAGAGGAGACATGAAAAGAGAAAACTTGTGCTGACGTCTCCACCAGAGACAAAACAACCGAATGATGTAGAGAAGAAGGAAGAGACATCGATGAAGGCGAAGAAGGAGAGAGATAGAGGTGATAGGGAAGATGACTCCTCTTTGCAGGGGGATGAAGAGAGATGTCGAAGATTAGGAGAAGAAGAAGAAGACCTAGGAGAATCTCCCAGAGAGAAAGAACGAGAAGTTTCGAGGTCACAAGAAAGAGACGATAAAAGAGAAGAGCTCGAAGTCATGGAGAGAGACGAGTCGATACGTACAAGAGAATCTCTTCTACATGACACCCTCGAGATACATGAACAAGCTCCCCTTCTTTTCTCCACCCCTCAGTCTTTACCTTTGACCCAACAAGACCATAGAACTTCATCTTCCCTCGCAGGACAAGGTGAAGAGACGTCTAGCTCTTCTCCCGCATTGAGAGAAGAGAAAGTGAAAGAAAGGGACTTGTCTATAGAAGTAGAACGAGAACAAAAAGAAGAGAACAAGACGACTTCTTCCCTCACACAGAGGATTCTGAAGAAAGACTCTCGAGGTCGAACTATCTCTCCTTTGTCTCTCGAGGAACAAAGCAATTCTCCCCATGGTCTACAGGATGAAGCCTCTCAAGGGAGAGATGTAGACACGAGACAACAGCCATGTCTGGAGACTTTTTCTTCTTCTTCGTCATCGGCTTGTCTTTCTTCTTCTCTTGATAAGGACAGAGGGAAAGACCAAGGGAGCTCCAAAATGGGGTCTGAGAAGAAGAGAGACATCACTTTACAAGATGAAAAAGAAGACGAAATGCAGAGAGAAACGAATCCATTCTTGACTCGAAAAGCTTCTGTTGTTGTCTCCCCTTCTCTAGTCTCGAAGACTCCTATATGGAAGAGATCTCCGTCCTTACCCCCACGCCTAGGAAGAGGTGCCTGGCTCACTCGTCAAGCTTCGGGAGGTCTCTTTGAGAAGGTATACCCTCATAAGGAAGAGCTTCTTATCTCGTCTCTTTCTTCTTCATCCGGAAGCAATAGAAGATCACTATGCAAGCGGGAAGACAGCGCCCATCGTGTTTCTCTATCAAGAGATCGAGAAAGAAAAGAAGAGGAAGAAAAAGGAGAAAAGGATGAGAGAAAGAAGGGGAGAGGAAAGGAACGAGAGCATCTCAATAGAGAAGGTCACCAAGAAGGAATACAGGTCGCAGATCTTCTCCAAAAAGGCGAACATGACGATGAAGACAAGAAGGAAGAGAAAAAGAAGAATGGCCCAGAAAGTCTAGATAGAACACATGGAGCACATGTCTCTTTATCATCTTCATCGCTGGAGACAGGAAAGCTGTTAACGCGGAAGAAGAAACAGCAAACATCTTCTTCTTTCCCTTCCTCATCTTCCTTCTCTCAGCGACAATTGTCCCCTTCCTCTTCTTCTCTTTTGAACTCGAAGTCTGTCCCTTCTCTTGTTTTTTCTCATCTCTCGCGCTCTTCGTCGACTCGAGCTTCGAAGAATTCTTCTTCTTCTACGTCTCTACCTCCCCCTTCTCAGATTCTCTCCAAATCAACAGAAAGAGAGAAGAAGGAAAAGAAAGACTGTCAGCTTGACGGAGCTCTCCAGAAAGATTTCAAGAAAGCATCCTCTTCTTCATCTTCATTCTCTTCTTTTCTTGCTCCTTCTACTTCTCTTGTTTTCTCATCTCTACGTGAGAAGGACCTCCGAAGAAAACCTTCTCCAGATAAAGAGAAAGGGACAAAGCTCCTCCCTAAGAGGCAGTGCAATAGGAGGGGGAGGAGTAGTGACGATACACATCAATCATCTTTACATAGTTCGATCAAAGTCCCTCTTTGTGAAGTTTCTCCTCTACAGGGGTCTCCTAGTGCAGATGACGCTTCTCGAGGAGATCGTTCTTTGTGTAAGAGACCAGAGAGGAGAGCAGAAGAGAAGAAAGAGCCGTCGCTGCTTTCTTCTGAATGGTTTGAGAAGCAAAAGAAGAGATCTTCGTCGAAGGATGATAGGCCGAAAGGGGTGGCTTTTTTACACTCGACAGAAAGAAAGAAATGCACTGTGCTAAAGAGAAAGTGATGGATAGATATCCACAGAGATAAAAGATACTTTTCCTTCGCTATTGAAACGGCTAGCGGAAGAAGAACTAGATTCAAGAGATCTTCGAAAGAGAAGGAAGGAAAGAAAGAAGATAGAGAGATCAGTCGGTGTTAGAGGTACACCGGGGAGGGGCCAAAGGGGACTGCCGGGTCGAGTACCAAGGAAGGAGGGAAGTCAACGAGATTGCTCAGAGGGTAAGGATGATAAGGATCTTCTTCTTCCTTTTTTAGAGAGAAGAAGAAGAGACCAACTAGAAGGAGGAAGAAGAGGACTTTTGATTGACTTGGAGAACAAGAAAGAAGGAAAGAGAAGACTTGGATGCTGCAGATGAAGAAGGTGACTGCGTGCATAGGAAAGGCTGAATTGTGTAGATAGATAGATGGGGGTGTGTCGTGTTTGGCTTGTCTTTCCTTTGCTACCTGTAATAGAAAGTCAGATGATGAGAAGGCAGAGAAAGAAGAAGCGGAAGAAGACAGGACAGAAAGAGAGAGAGAGGGAGAAGAGAAGACATTAAGAAGGAGAAGAACTAGGATAGAAGAGAAAGAAGGAATGACGAGAGAGAAAGACCATTTGAGAAAAGAAGAAGAAAAGCAAAAGATTGATGGGAAAGGAAGAGAGATGAGAGAAAGTGAGAAAGTGACGTTTAGACTCTATGGAGAATGAATGGAGACAAAGTTGAAATAGAAAGAAGAGCTAGAAATGCTAAGGAGAGAGAGCGACGAACAAGAGAATGAAGAACACACGACTGTTCCCTTTTCTAGTCAGAGATCCAGTCTATCCATCTATCTATCTATCCATCTATCTGTCTATCTATCTATCTATCTGTCTATCTATCTGTTCATCTATGCTTGTATACAACTATCGTCTATCATCTGTATGATGTGCTTGGCTTAGACTGCAAAGGTTTGTGTTCGGATAATCTTCTTCTTTTTCTTTCGCCTCTTTTTCTTCTTTCTTGCCTCCTCCTCTTATTCTTCTCCTTCTTCTTTGCGTTCTTATTCATTTACGAGAGAGAGGGAGGTAAAGATCTTCACTCTCTTTACTGTTCTATGTCTCTGCGAAGAGGTAAACTAACTTCTACAAAGCTTAGAAACGAAGAAGAAGAGGCAGAATGCCTTTATCCAGAACTGAAGAAGCTTCTTTTTCTTTCATGAGAAGATGTGAACTCGGAAACTTGTGTGGAAGGAAAAAGAGAAACATTTTAAGTCATAACGTTTTCCCCCCCTAGCACATTGCAAGAAAAAGCATGCCGACTGCATGTCTGTGTCTCTCTGTATGTGTGTCTTTCTTTCTGTGTATATACACATCTGTATAGATCTTTCTCTTTCTCTTGTTAAGTTTCTCGACGATTCTTCTTTCTCTATGGCACACACGCAGATACAAGAGAAACAACCCTCCCTCTCGTCGCTGCTACTTTCTTATCACTATGGCTAAGGTGTTGATCTCTCTTCTTCCTCTTCTTGTTCTTCTCCTTCTTCCACCTCTTTATGATGAGGGGGTGGCTGCTATTTCTCTATTATGGAAAAAGAAATTGAAGCTTCAGCCCCAGTCTTCTTCTTCGTCTTCTCCTCACATCTTCTTCTTCTCCCTTCTAGGAATAGGAGGAAGAGAGAAAGGTGCCAATTGATAGACCAGAGACAGAGAGACTAGACTAGCGATAGATGAATAGATGGACTAGAGAAAGGTCGATAGATGAGAGATAGATAGATGTATTCGTGATAGGCAGATAGATTGAATAGACTGGTAGATGAAAGGTAGATAGTCAGTGATAGATAGATCAGATATAGACAGGGAGATCAAAGGTAGGTAGATAGATAGATAGATAGAGAGATGAAAGGATACGCCTATGTTGTATGGAACAAGGGGGGGCTGTAGATTGGTACAACGATCTATGATACAGAGAAATGAAGACACTCGAGAAGAGAGAACGAAAGAGAAAGAGTATACGAGAAAGTGTTTCTTGGAGATATGAAGATAACTACCAGTTGAGGGAAGTAAGAGAGGAGTTGAAGAGTACATAGTACCCATAGCAAAGGGAGGAGAGAGAGGGAGAGATGGGAGCTCAACTTCTATCAGATGCTGTTTGCCTCTGTAGATCTCTTAAGCGTGATAGACTTAAGAAGAAAGGAAAGAATACATAGTCAGGTAGATTAATCAGGATGGATAGACCAAAGACAGGTGGATCAAAAGATGGATAGACAGATAGAGAAGGAAAGAAAGAAGAGTAAAGAAACGTCTCGGAGCTACTGGTGTCAGTGAAAACATTTCTATCTAGGAAAGGGCAGACAGCCTACGCTTTCGTGTTTCTCCTCCTTCTCCTTCTCTCACTGATGGTAGTAGTAGTACTACGCCCTTAGGTTCTTCTATTCTCAGGAGAAGGTTAAGAAACAACCCCCTAGGAAAGGTTCATGAGGAGAGAGTCTACGGAGAAAAGAAGAGCAACAAGGAGAGATAGATCTACACAGAGAGAATTTCAAGAAGAGAGACAATAAGAAGAAAGAATTATACACGATGGATCATGGTGACGATGATGGATGTGCGAAACCACCTAGTCTGAATAGAGACGGACAAAGAGAAAATAGAAAGAAAAGAAAGAAAGAAAGGAAAGATAGGAAGAAAAATGAAAAGAAAGAAAGACACCATTGAAGCCAGTTGTTCCGATCATACGCCCATCGTGAATGAGAAGTGACGTGATAAGGAAAGATACAAAGAGGGGAATAGAAGGAGGAAGAAGAGAGTTGGGTCTGTCTGTCTGTGTGTCTGTCTTCTTTCTTTCTTTACTTATTCTTCCCCTCTCTTTCTTCTCATGTGAAAGCTAGGAGGTGTTTGAAAGTATCTACCTCTATCAGCACAGCGAGCGAGTGGAGAGAGAAGCTCCACCTGGAGATGGATGAGTAGGAAGATTAGCTCTACACATCAGACTCTATTCACTCCCTATCCCTTTCCAGTCCTTCTCTCTCTCTTTCTTTCGCGTCTTCTCAAAAGAAGTACGTGAATGTGTTTCTTCGTCTTTCTCCTTAATTTTCATTAATGAGAATATCGACTGATCGATCAATTGAATAAGAGAGCAAGCAAGGAAAGGTCCATCCAGGTGACGGCTTCTTTCTCATCCACGTACATCATGTAAGAATAGAGAGAGGTTCAAGCAGAGAAGAGGAGAGAGAGGAATCAAGAAAGAAAGAGAGAGAAGGTGTTAAAGAAGATAAGAGAAGAATAAGAGGAAAGAGGAAAAAGAGAAGAGCGCCAGGGGGAACACGAGATACATCGTAACAGAGAAAGCAAGAAACTCAGCCTCTTGACAGAGGCAGAGCGAGAATTCGGGAGACATCACTACCTCTCTCTCTCTCTCCCTCTCTCTCTCTTTAGACAGATCAGAGAGAGAACCAGAGAAAGAGAGCGAGGAGTGCCCATGTATCTAGTGTAGGCATTCACACGGAGACAGTTGGGTAAGGAAGAGGAGAAGTACCCGACCATCAGTAGAAGGAATGATGAATGAACGACAAGAAAGCGAGAGAAAGAGAAGGGCGAAAGGAGGAAGAAAAGAAAGAGAAGACAAAAGAATACTTCTGTGTAGGTGTAGTCACATAGAGATGTAATTCACTCTCTCTTTCACACGCGAGAAGTCTCCATCCTTCTTGGTCGTCATCGGACGAGACAACAAAGCATCGATACACCTCACAAACAAACACATACATACATCTATGTGGAGAAACGTAAGGGACAAAAGGAAGAAAGATAGGTGACGAAAGAGCGAGCGCCTTAGAAAAAAGAGAACGGCGGCTGCTTGTGTTTCTTCTTCTTCTCTGGCTTTCCGCCTCACGATATGGGCAATCTCATTGCATGCACAGGTTTTCTTGTTTGTCTCACTTCACACTTGATACGAAGAGAGAAAGGCAATCGGCGTGGTAAGGATTCATACAGACATCATATAGGAGTGTCTATCTGTATCTCTCTCTCTCGAGTATATCTATGTGCCGATATCTCTTCGTAGACGTCTCTCTCTCTCTCTATGTGTCTAGTGAAGACGATGAGTAGCTAGCTATGAGCTCATCAACTATGATCGTGACTAGAAGAGGAAAGAAGAGAGAGAGCATCCTCCACAACAGGCCCCCAGCTAGAGTTACCCACACAGTAAGGAATCACCTCTGATCGAAGAAGACAAGAATAGACAAGAAAAGAAGAAAGAAAGAAAGAGAAAGACATATTGTATGAAGAGATACCATGAGCTTCATTTCTCCCCTCTGTTTTTCTGAGCTGTCTCCCTCTCCTTTCTTCTTCTTCTTCCTTTTCAGAAAGAGACAAAAGACCAGCATCCGCAGGGCAGGCAGGAGCAAAAAGAAAGAAGAGAAGGGTCTGCAAGGCTTCTTCTTCTTCTTTTCTTGTTGTCAGTCTTCATAGTGAAGAGGGGCTAGAGAGATGAGAAGATCAGACACATCATGAGGTTGGTGTGAAACACGTAGAGCTTCAATCATTTCTAAGTAGGTGTAAGAGAGTCCTGAAGGAGTAGAAGTAGCAGCGAGGGGGAGAATAACGGGGGGACAGGGAGGTGCTGTCTTGATGAGATGTGAGATATCCTGATTTGTCTCAAAAAGAGATTTGCCTAACATGTCTTTCTCCTCTTCTTCTTGTTCTTTCTCATTCTCTCTCCATACGGATGTCTTCTTCTCCTCTAGGGTATCGTGAGGATCTTCTGCCTCTTCCTCTTGCTCCTCCTGCCGCTCTTGATCTCCTTCGATGCTTTTCTCCTTCTTCTTTGTCTTCTTCTTTTCGTCTATATCTAGCTCTCGTGTTCCACTTAGCAGTCCCACCTCCCGCCTACGTTCATTCTCTGGGGTGCAATGCTTCTTCTCAGGGAGAGTTCCTGTAGAGACGACCAGAGGACTTCCATCTTTCTGTGAGGCCGAGAGATCTTCCCTTTTCTCGGGACCGAAATCGCCCTCCTTTTCTACATCTTCTTCTTTCTCTTCTTCTACTTGACCGTTCGTGTTAGAGATCTTCTTCTTCTTATCGACTGGAGAGAGGAAGCATTGTGAAGAAGCTACAGCACCTCCTTCTTCTGTCTCTGAAGTCGTTGAAGCCCCCGTTGGCTTGTGCTTCTCATCTTTCTCTTCTTCTTCTTCATCTTCTTTTGTCTTATCCTTTCCTTTGTTAGAGAGGTCCTTCGATTCTGATGTACTTCGATGCAAGCAGCTCCTCTTGGTTCTTCTTCTTTTCTTCTCAATAGATCTCTTTCTCCCTGAACTGCTCTTTCTCGTTTTGTCGGCATCTAGCGAAGAATCAGCTGAACTCTTGTCTCCGGAGACACTAGACACACCATCGGTGTGACTACGGGACATTATCGAGCTAGCGCTCTCCGTCCCCTTTGTCTCTTCTCCATGATCATTCCTCTTTCTTCCTTGCATCCTGTCTTTATTTTCTTCCTCTTCTTGGACGTCTTTCTCTTCTTTTTCCTCTCGTCTCTTGACATTTCTTTCAACTCCTTCTCCCTTTCTTTCTCCATCTTCTTCTTCTTTATTTGAAAGAGAAGTTCCTTCAAGTAACGTAGGAAGATCTGAAGGAGGTTGAGGAGGCCGCGGCCGTGGTGTTAATGGTAAAGAAGAGGCAGAGGAAGATGGCTTCTCAAGTAGACGATCTTCTTCTTCCTCCTCTTGTTCTTTTCTTTCTTGTTCTTCTCCCCTCTCTTCCTCTCCGTTTGCCAACATAGTTTGACTAGGAGACTTTTGTATAGCTGCTGACGAAGATAAGATCTCTTGGTCTTTCTCTCCCTGTAGACCCGTACCAGAAGATGAAAGCACCCCCATTATCATTGTGCTTCTCATGTAGGCTTCCTCTGTCTCCTCTGCACTTGGCGTCGTCGTTAGATGACCTTCTCTGTCTGTAGGCGCAAACGAAGAGGCAAGAGGAAGAGAAGAAGAAGAAGGAGATTGGTAAGGATGTGGGAGAGAAGAAGTTACAATAGTCGTAGAAGGCATAGGAAGTAAAGGATAGTGAGGGTCAGTACAACTAAAGCTATAAGATAGAGGATGAAGAGGATAAGCTGACGGTTCAGAAGAGGAAGAAGCAGAAGAAGGAATCGATAGGCTTTCTTGGTCGCTACCCAAGAAGAAGTCGCGACTTTCTTCCAAGGAGGAAGAAGAAGAAGGGAGGGGAGAGGGGAGATAGAAGAAGGCATGCTGAGGATGAGAATGAGGGTGTAGAGGAGGTTGTGTATGAAGAGGTGGTGCGCCAAGAAGAGTCGATGAAGGTAGAAGATATGATGACTGATTTGCATGAGCTTGAAGAGCCGAGGTTCCTAGGAAGGCTATAGAATTAGAACCTCCACTACTGTGACAACCCGTCGTAGGAGGAGGAGGAGGAGAAGAGGCAAGAAAAGGAAGAAGAGCCGTAGAAGAGGAAGAAGAAGGTGGCTGTGAAGAGGTTGTGGATATGCAAGGGGGTGAAGCCTGCTGGGGAGGGTGAGAGAACAGAGGAGTCAAAAGATAGGGACCGAGAGATGATGAGAAAGAAGAAGAGGGCTGTGGAAGAGGAAAAGATGAAGATGAGGAAGAAGAGATGATAGGATTGAGGGCATCAGGAGAAGCATTCGAGGAGATTCCTTGAGTTGGCAGAGAAAGGAAAGACGACGAAGGGGAAAGAAGATCTCTTGTAGTCTGTATAGGAGTAGTTGCTGTAGGAAGAGAAAGAGTATGAGAGGCTGTTCCACTCTCTTCACTTTGCTGAAGTAATGTATAGCTCCTCCTATGGCTATCATGATAGCTTGGATAGCCCCTGGTTGTATGAGGTTCACAAGGAAGAGAGATGTGAGAAGAAGAAGAAGGACTGGGAACTTCCCCTCTTTGATCAGACACATTCATGTAGATGAGAGACCCTCCTCCTCCTCCTCTGCTGTCATCGACGATATGAGCCCTTTCAGTACTATTCTGATGCTGTGTAGGTGTGGCGCTTTGGATGGTGCTTTCAACGGTGTGAAGAGAGTGGGGAGAATTCACGCTCTGAGCTGACAAGAGAGGAAAAGCCCCAGGGGGTGGTGGGGGGGGAGGTGCCATGGTACAGGGATAAGATGAAGAAGAAGGAGAAGAAGAACAATACCATGCTTGAGAAGAAAAAGGAGATGAGGGAGGAGGAAGAGGAGGTAGATACGACGAAGAGAAAGAAGAAGAGTGATGGTGGTGGTGCTGCAGCTCAGCTCCTACTCCTCCTATGGTTGAGTTGCGGGGATCAGCAAAAGGAAACGACGGCGTGGCAAGTAGAGGGACAGCCGGAGCACATCCAGAAGGAGGATGTGGATGTGTATGGAGAAGATCATTTCCCGGGAAGTAGAAGGAAAGAGATGCAGAAGCTGAAGAATAGAGACTATGATAGAAAGGCGATGAAAAGGAGGAGGAAGAAGAGAGGATCGATCCATCTTCATGAAAAGGAGCCTTCAAAGCTTGGAGAGGTTGATACGGAGAGTGTTGTGGTTGTCCGTCTACAAGATGATTTCTCTTATCATTATGATGGTGCTCGTTGTCTGGTAGAGGAGGAAGAGAAGAAGAAGACGAATCTCTTAGATTCCTGACAGGTCCTCCTTTTTCTTCACTCTGAAAAGGACCTCCTGTTGCTCTACTCAATGCTAAAGATGCCTGGCAAGAAGAAAGAAGAAGATTGCGACTACTAAGTAATCCTTCTGCGTCACCTGAGCTTGGATGGCCCCCCCCCCCATCTCCCTTTGGTATACCTAATCCTCTTGCTTCCTTCAGAATCGATTCTACCGGGCAGTGACTAGGACTCGAGTTATGACGGTGAGAATGAGGACCTCTTTCTTTGATATACCCTCCTGGTTTACAAGATCGTTTTTCTTCGCCTACTCCTCTTCTTCTCTCTTCTTTCTTTTTTCCGGTGTCTCCTGGGGTTCTCGTCAAACTCGTCGTCGCCGGTATCGAACCCGTGACTATCCCTCCTACCTCCCTCCCCCCTGGGAGATCTTGCCGACCCGTGTCTATCTCGGGGGGCGTTCCCTTTCTTGTAGTCGTTGAAGAAGCAGAAGGAGAAGGCATGAAAGAAACAAGCCTTCCTGCTGGCAAAGTTGAAGAAGATAAGGAAGAAGATGAAGAACCTCTCTTCTTTGTATGAGACCCCCCTGAGAGCTTCTTTCTGTTGCCTTTCGTTGAAGTTCCTCCTCCTCCTCCTATCCCTGTCGATGGTTTCTCTTGGTGAAGAAGAAGACCAACATGATGGCGATGAGGAGATGGACTTGAGGAACAAGAAAGAAGAGAAGAAGACGAAGAAGGCGGAGGACCACGATTGGGCGATAACCCGAGTCTGCTTTGCTTTTTTCCTGTCTCCGAGTGAGGGCTAGCTCGGGATGTAGACAACACCATCGAAGCCCCCGTCTCCAGACACACAGGTTGCCGAGGAGGGTGGGGAGCACCGTGAGGGTTGTACTGGGGGCTAGGTGTGATGGCTGTCGTCGTATGGCAACTATTATGACAACATGCGACCTCATCTCCCGTTGAAGCGGCTCTTCCTAGGGAAAGGAGAGAAGGATCGGAGACAGCAGCAGAGACACGTGGTTCCGAAGAAGAATCTCCTTGTTTGCTTTGATGAGAAGACGAAGATGCAGACAAAGATGAACTAGCATTGAAAACGGCTTCAGTCCCATGAGGAGGACAATAGCAGTAAGAAGCTGAAGTGGGAGGAGGAGAAGAAGATGCAGGGCGATCGCCAGTGGATGGCATTTGGGGTGAAAAGGAAGAAGAGGAAAGAGGAGAACAAGATGACGAAGAAGAAGAAGAAGGTAAGTTTCTCTCATCTTGCTGCTGCTGCTGTGTTTTGTCTGAAGTTAGCTCAGGCTCTCCACTGGGAGATGACGTAGAGAGAGGAAGAAAACGTGTATGGTGGGGATGTGGATAGTGAGAGTGAGGGGGGATGGAACTCGGCTTATAGGGCGGGGGTAAGAAAGGAAAAGGAAGAAGGGGGGCCGAACATAGGGGCATTTGTACAGGGGGAGGCTTCTGTTGCATCACGAACATAGAGCCAGTCCTATCGTTCTCTTCTCCTTCCTCTTGTGAACTTCGTTTCTCTTGACGGCTGTGATGTCCGCTATGGCTATGTCTAGTCGACGTAGACACCACGCATGTCTCACCTGTCTTTCCTCTAGGGTTGTTGTCGGATGTGGGAGGCACTGAAGGGAGTAGGCTAAGAGAAGAAGAAGAAGTTGAAGAGAAAGAAGAAGAAGATGCCGTTGAGAAGGAGAAAGACGAAGGATGAGAATGATGTAGTGAAGATGATTCTCCTCCTTCTCTTCCACTGCCTTCTCGAAGAGAAGAAGAAGAAGAAAGACAATGGCCTTCTGATCCGAAATACATCAGAGGAGAGCGTGGTAGGTGTTGAGGAGCCCGATGAGAACAAGAGAAAGAAGAAGCAGAGGAAGAAGAAGAAGAGGACGAAGTTATTTCTCTCTCATGCCCCTCTCCTAATTGTGGTGTACGCCCCGAGACTTCTGCAGTTGTTTTCGGGATGAGAGGAGAAGAAGAGGAAGTTTCGTGAGATAGAGTGGGACGAGGAAAGTGATGGTGTTCTCCACCTAAAAGACCTCCCTCGACGGAAATAGGTGAAGGAAAGGTGGATGAGCGTTTCTCTTGGGGTGTGTTTTCATCGCCTTTTTCATCTCCTTGAATGTGGGTTGTATCTGTTCTTTTCTCTTCATCTCTTTGAGTTGAAAGACCATGTCGATTCTCTTTCTCCTCCCCCCTATCAGAAAGACTTGATTTCTCTCCTATCGTATAGAAAGGCGGGGTAGGTGTGGTACTTGAGGAGGTGTATGTACACTTGAGATGTTCTTCTTGAACGGAAGTTGACAGAGGTGTCGAGATCGCCTTCTCTGTCTCTCTTCTTTCAACGGAGCGCTCTCTTTTCCTATATAGGTTTTCTTCTCTACATGATCCCCCTCTCTCTTGCCTTGTGTCGGGATGTGACTGATGAGAGATCTTCTTATCTTCACGCTCAGAACGGTTCTCAAGTGAAGTGGCTTCTTGGCGACTAGACCCTAACACCGCCGTACTACGCCTCTTTCCAGTTGTCCTCGAGGGGGATCTAGGAGAACCTTTCTCTCTCGAAAATCTGGGGGAGTTAGGTGTATATACACCACCAGCCTCATCACCCTGATCTCTTACAATTCCTCTCGCTGTTACTTCCCCTTCACAAGAGGACGGGTCTCCTGAAGGGGAAGATGAAGAAGAAGAGGCCGAGGAGGAGGAAGAAGAAGAAGGAGGACTGATAGAGACAACTTCATTCTTGTCCGAGACAAGGGGGGAAGAGTGAGAATCACGGAGAGACGGTTGGACCCCAGAAGAAGAAGAGTGACGTGGCGATGTATGAAGTAGACTAGGTAGAGAAGGAGAAAGACAGGAAGAAGAAGAAGAGGTGTGATGTATAGACAATGATGGATCAGCTTGAGAAAGGGAAGATGAAGAAGGATCTTCCTGTCTCTCTTTGCTCTCTCGCCGTAACGTTTCTGCGTTCTGCTCGACATCTGTATTCATCGAAATGGGATCAGAACTAGAGGGAAAAGTTGCCAATACACTCGGGTGGGGGTGAGGGGGAGAATAAGAAGGGTGAGGATCTTTATCAGGTGTAGGAGATGAAGAAGAAAAGAGAGGAGGAACGTGGGAAGAAGCTGTCTCAAAGGATGTGGATGTTCCGTGAAGAGAGAGAAGTGAAGGACATTCTGGGGAAGCCCCTGCCATCTCTCCTTTTACTCCAGGCGCCTCGGACAAAGCAGAAAGAGGAGGAGTGATCATAGGCTGATTGCGATAGAGAAGAGAGCATCTTGAAGGGTCTGAAGGAACCGATAAAGATGGTGTGAAGGTACTACAGTAAGGAGATGCTGATGTAGGGGGAGACATAAGATGTGGATAGGATGGATGAGGATGGTAGGGAGAAGAAGGAAGAAAAGGAGCAGGAGGAGAAGAAGAGTGACTACTACAGGAGACATGTTGAGAATAGAGTCCATTGTATGAAGTTGTTTTCCAGCTGGATGGGAGGATTTCGCCATTCGTATCGCCAGAGAGACAAAGATGAGTGTGTGGGTGACGTTCTTGAGAGGAGTCACACAACTTGCCTTGAGAAGACGAAGAAGAAGAATTAGGAAGATGCTGAGGGAGGGGACCTAGAAATCCTAGTAGAGGAGGGGGACTCTGTTCGGCTGCACATACACCAGGGAGAGGAGAACAAGAAAGAGAGAGAAGACGAAGAAGGGACTGAGGTCATCACCATAGCCGTTCCTTTGTGTCTATCCCCCCCGCCAGTCTGTTCTCTTGATTTTCTTTCTCTTGAGCTTTCAACAGAAAGCTCTTTCTTCACTGTCTTCTCTTACTCTATCGCTCTGTTCTTGTGCTTGAGTCATAATAGCTACTCCCTCGACAGCAGCAGAAGGAGGCTGCGGTGTATGTACACCTCCTGACAAGGATCTTAAAGGCTCATGAAAAGAAGAACAGCTACTTGTACGCTCCATGTTTCCACAAGGACATGCAGCCCCCCCCCGTCATCATCCTTATACTAGTTGAGAATGGACACCTACCCAGGTGTGAGATATCTGATAAGAGGAGTGACAAGGATGTATGTGTTTTTTCTCTTTCTTCTCTTGTGAAAGGTAACAACTTCTTATCTTCTGTATATGATAATGTATAGGGAGCCTGTAGATGAAGCTCGCCTTCTCTGATTCATAAGACAGATGGATCTACGGCATTACCTCTTTCCTCTTTGATTGAAGTTGAGAGACGATCGGGATCTGATAAGGACGGTGACAAAGAAGAAGAAGAAGAGATGACCGTCTCTCTTCTTCGAGGGAGGTCAACCACTCCTCTCTCTCCTTGTTGTTGATCCCCCCCCTCTCCTTGCCAGCAGGGGCCTCGTGAAGAGATGGATTCATGGCGACTATGTTGTGTACCTCCTTCTTCTCCTGGAGGTGGAGAAGAAGAAGAAGAAGCAAGTTTGGAGAGATCTCTCGGACTTTCTTCAACAACAAGTCGACAAGCTGAAGATCGCTGCTGAGAGGTGGTCTTGGTTTGAGAATGGCTACCTCCTCCCTTGGCTCCACTTCTCCTAGATCTGACAAGAAGCGAACCCCCCAAGATACACCGCAGGGGGGGGTTCGATGATGATCCTTGTTGATGCCGAGTATTCTGTAGATGAGGAGGTTGATCTCTTTCTTTTTCCTCTTCTCTATCTCCTCCTCTTTCTCTTCCTTCTTTCGTGGGAGGAGTCTTGTCATGTTGGAGAGAAACAGAGGGAGAAAAGTTAAAAGAAGTGGGACTGAGCGCGGGGGAGTGATGACTTTCCCCTTCTCTCCATGGATTCTCTCTCTCTCTCAAGAGAGAAGAAGAAGGAAAGAGCTTAGGACTCTTCTGAGTATGGGCCCCTTCTCCTTCTCCTTCCATATGGCCGTCGTCGTCTCTGCTTTCTACAGCTGACGATAGAGTGGCCGTTGTTGAAGTTGTGATGGGCCCAGGATGGTGAGGACTGCGACTCGTACATAGGGCATAAGAAGCGACGTCACCTCCCTCATGAGGGAGAAGAGATGAGCAAAAAGACGGAGGGGGGAGAGATGAAGAAGATAAGGAAGAAGAGGTAGTAGTAGTAGTCGTAGTGATGAGAGGTGTCATATGAGAAGAAGATGAAGGGGAGGGAGAAAGTCGATGAGGTTTGGCTATAGAAGGGATAAGAGAGATAGGATGCTGATGACCTGAATAGCAAGAAGAAGAAGAAGGTGGATGAGGCTCTCCTTCTTCTGCTTCTCCTGTGATTCTTCCTGAGGGGGGAAGATGACGACGTGAGGTAGATGAAGAGGAAGAAGCAGATGGTGACGAAGAGGAAAGAGGTGAGAAAGAAGAAAAACAAGATACAGGAGAACTGCCAAGAGAAGAACAAGCTCTTCTTCTCCTTCTCTCTTCTTCGTCACCCCGAGAGCACATCCCTTCTCCTTCAGGTATGACCACCCCACATGCAGCAGACGCCGTCGTGAGGATTCTCCTTTCAACTGTCAGAAGAGGCGGAAACGATCTTGAAGTAGAAGAACAAGGAGAAGAAAAGGATTCATAGCAACAACAGCAACTCCCCTCTCTTCGACGGTGGCTTTCTTCTCCTCTTCTTCCTCTATAGTCTCCTATAGATAATCCCGAAGGTGTCCCAGAAGAGGAGGAAGACGAGGAGGGTGAGATCGCGTTCCCCCCCCCCCTTGAAGAAGAAGAAGAAAGGCTTGGCGACGGTTTCTTTGCATGTCTTGTTGAAGTTGGTGAAGATGAGACAGACACAGGGATGCTCTTTCCTCGCCCTCCTTCTTTTGGTAAGGTATGCTTAAGACTCGGGTAGCTGTGAGGAAGATCTCTCCCGCTTAGGATTCCTCGATCTTCTCTTCTTTCTTCTCCTAGATGGCTTGGAACTGGAGGAGAGGCCCCACCACGGCAGCCTGCACAAGGCAGACCTCCGCTACTTGTAGGAAGAGAAGAAGAAGAAGAAAAACCGCCTGCACCGCTGCCCTCTGGGGTGATGGGCGTGGATCCTCTTGCTTTCTTCGTGTGCATGAGAGGATGACGCCGAGGCGTTCCGTTCGAATTGCGATGAGGAGAGCTCCTGGTGGTCTTTATATTGTGAGAAGAAGAGGAAGAACAACAGCTGACGTGAGGGCGAGCCCCACAAGATGAGGAAGTTGGAGTCGCATTCCCCAGTCTATCTCTCTCACCTCCCGATCGGTTGCTGCTGCTACTATTATTATGACTACTACTATTGCTGGCATGATTCTTAGAAGGATGGTGGGGGTGGCGTGGGGGACTTTCAGCTAAGAGAAGCTTCTCAAAAGAAGCAGGAGAGCCGGGCAAATTCTTTGGAAGAGCTTGCTGGAGAGCATCAGGTGTATGGGGAGCATAGTCGGTACTTATCTCATCCACGGAATGAGCAAAACGACACTGGGACCCTTTATTACACTTACCTACACACCACACAACACACACATCATAGAACACCTTCAGGTCTCCCCCCTACCAGTCTATCTGTCTACCTATCTATCTAGCTATCTGTGATGTATCTGTCTGTCATCTATCTTTGATATATCTATCTATCTTTAGCCTACTTATACATTTATCTTCGATCTCTTCATCTATCTCTGGTTTGTCTCTCTCTCTGTAGTCTATCGCGCTTTACCGTATCCATCTATTGGAATCCCTTTTGCGTCAGTCTATAGATAGGCTGCATGATGTGCTTTTGTCTTCATGTACCTTATGGTCACGAGAGGGGGGAAGACGATATGAAAGGTCATAGCGACTGGGTGCTCTCAACCTCTCAGCCACTTTTCTTCTCAATGAATCGAACCGGATCTGAGCTGCATTGAGACTTCTCTTTACATTTATCCTCACTTCGATCTCACCAAAGCAGCAAGAGACTTCTTTCCTTGATCTATCGCATCCATAGAATGTCTTGACCTATCAATATCTGTGTCGACCTCTCTTTCCAGCTGTCTATACACCTGACTTCTGATTTCTGAGATTTCTTGCTCATCTCCATTTCTCAGTGTCTCTACAGCAAATAACTTCTTACTCCTTGTTCATTTTCATGGCTCGTTCCTCTCGGGAAGCGATCTTTCTGGCTTCAACTCTACATCTCTCTCTTTCTCTATCTCTCTCTCTTTGCCTAGGTGTATATACACCCCATGAAGATGAAGTTTCTTTATTCCCCCACGCCGCCTCTCTTACCTGCCCGGTAGAGTTCACATAAGGCAGGCTTTCCTTTCTGTAGATCACTCATTCCATGTGCAAACTTGCAGGTCCTGTCATCGAAAGGACAGGCTTTCCTTCTCCAAGCAGCGCAGATCTTCGTCTTCTTCATTAGAGGCCTCACACGCAGATCAGAAAGAGAATGTGCGAAAGTACAGAAACTCCCTCGGCGACATCTCCCTGCTAAGGCAAACCTACAGAATTGAATCTTATAGATTCTAAAGAAGAAGCAGAAAAAGAAAAAGAAAGAGGAAAAGAAAAGAAACAGAAGAAGAAGAAGAGCAGCAAACGGTTAGAGATAAGTTATGAGGAGTACGGAAAAGAAAGGAGGTGTCAAGACGTAGGAATCTTTACATCGATGTGTATGTTTTTCTTCTTCTCTCTCTCTTTCTCTAGATCCATATGTATATCTATATATATCTAAAGATCTGTAGGTAGACAGATAGACACATGTCGACATCTATAGATAGATGCGTAGATATAGGGATGTTGATATAAGGCTATAGGCATGTACATGAAAGAGTAGGAAGAAGTTTAAAGCCTACTGCTTGAAAACGCTAAAAGCGATTTGTCGATCTGAAATACACACTTGCTCGTATGCTTGTCCTTTCTCTCTTTCTTTCTTTCCCCCCGTGTCTCTTTCTCCCTCTCTCTTTCGGACTCTTTCTTTCTTTGCTCTCTTCTTCACCTTTCTTTCTCCAAGCCGTGACACCCATAGCAGCAACTACTACTAGTCCTACAGGGAGGAACGCTTCTTATCTCATCCTTGCGATCGACAAAGAAGTCTGTAATCTACCCTTCACACTCATAGAACTACGTGAAGACAGAGAGAGGGGAGGTAGGCTGACGTGAAGAAGAAAGAAGAGGAAAGGACGGCGAAGAAGAAGAACGAGGCTCGTGTAAGGGGTGGTGTCCAATGAATCTTTTCCTATATGTGTATATCTAGTTAGATCTCATTCTTGTTCTGCATAGATCCATACAAGTAGCTAAGAGTGAAGACGCTACGCCGCGATACATTCTATTCATAACTACAATGTCTTCCTCTCCTTCGTGTGCAGTGAGCTTGGGCTCTCCTTCTCGTCTCCTGACTCCTCGCCTAGACAGAGAAGTCTCTGATCGTTTTACTGTAGATCAGAATTTCTTTCTTCTTGTCACACTCTAAGCTCAGAGGGAGTGAAGTGTCACACATGGAGAATATCGAGCTACTCTTTAATTCAAAAGGAGCTTGTCGAGACAGATACACAGGAATCGAGATCTTCTCTTCTTTGAGAGGAGAGGAGAGGCCAACTTTTCTTCTCCTCTCCCTTTCGCTCTTCTTTATCTGCAGCCCTCACCTCCACCTCTCTGTCGAGTGTATGTACACCTGAGGACCTTTCGTCTAATCGAATAGAAAGTCACTGAGTCGAGATCTTCACCGATGGAGAAGACAAGAAAGGAAGATAGATATCTAAGCTTGCAACGAAAGTAAAAGAGCATACGCTACGAGAGAGTTGAGACAGAAAGATCTCCGAAGTTACAACTAGATCATGGAAGGAAAAGAGAGAACTAGCCAAGAAGAAAGTTAGATCTCTGTGGTTTACTTGAATCGATGATCGTGGACATCCGTGCCTGGCACGGTGTCTTTCCGAACATTCGACGACTCCATTCTTCTTCTCTCTCTTCTTCTTCTTCCTCTTGTCTCTCTTCTTCTTCTCGATTCCCTTCAGATCTGTTAGGGAAGAAAAGTCGGCTGTATGTACATACGTGCTCCTGTCCAAGAAGGAGACGAAGATGCCCCGGTAGATGAACAGAGAAGCTTTTGAGTGGAGATGAGATCTTTCTACTCCCTCTGTCCTTCTGTAAATTTGGTAAGGTTCTTTCATCCCTAAATGTGTCATGAACAAGGTACATGACGTAGAGAGATACGAAAGGAAGGGGTTCTTCTCTTGCTACCTCGGTAGATAGAGAATGGATCAAGACGGGGAGAAGAAAAACCTCTGACCGGATCACTTCCTTGCTGTCTTTCTTTCTTTCTTTCTTCTTTGCCTTTCGCGTTGGGTTCTTTCTTTCGCTTTTGGAAACTGGGAGAGGAAGTAAGGGTAGAAGTGAGCGGACGATAAGAAGTCTCGGGAAAGATGAAAATGGTAGGAGCTAGTTGGAGAGAGAAGCTTCTTAGCTCAGAGACAAGATATCTAACAGAGAAAGAATGAGAGATAAACCCCAGGTTAGGCAGTAACAAACTGAAGAAGAGAAAAGACTTGCCGTGCGACTAGATCTTGTTGCTCGGACGATGGATGGTGACTTAGAGGAGAAGAAGAAAAGAAGAAAGTCGACAAGGGAGGAGGCGGGATACGATGAAGCAGAGAGAAAAGGGAAGAGGTCTTTTCTTCATGAAAAGACTAAAGCATGAGCTATAGAAAGACTTAGACGTAGAAGAGGGAGAGAGGCATAGATCATTCGCTTACATACAGGAGAAGAGATGCATCTCTTATACATACGGAGAAAGGGCTATGGAAAGGTAGAGAGAGAGTATGTTTAGACTTTTAAGACAGACTGTGTGCGAATGGATAGAAATGTATTGAAAGAGAGATAGATGGATAGCTCGAGATGTATGTAAAGAGCTTAGATATGATAGTATTTTTGTTTAAGTGAGGAACATGCGTTGAGACAAACACAAGGGAAATGACAGGAGTTGTATAAGGGGGGTCTAAGATGGGTGGAAGGAGGTGTATCTACAGCATGGCAAACGTATACTTTTTACGTAAGAAAGAAGAGAGACAACCCTAGAAGGATAACGGGAGATAGATTGGTAGACAGACCTCGAGGTGATCGAGAAAAAGTGGAGAGAGGACGCCAAAAAAGAAAGACAAGATGTAAGACGAATACCCTTTACAAGGTGTATATACACCAGAGAAGAAGAAATCACATGGGTATGGTGATTGATTAGCCCGGGCTGGTTGACTGCTTGTTTGTCGGAAGGAGGAGATATGAGCACGTCAGAAGAAATGCACCATCGACTAGCTGTTGCGATACACTTAGGTGTGCATACACAAGACAAAATGACACGTAGAAGGAGACGAACAAAAAGAAGTCGGCCAACTTCATCCGACGCCAGATGCCTAGGCACACACGCCTAGGAGGAGCCCAAGTGCAACGAGGCGGGGCGGCGTCGGGAATGCAGTACGGACGATAGTCAAGGAGGCCTACTCAAGTGTCTCAAAGCCATGAGGGATGAAGATTGGAGAGAAAAACGTGGAAGATCGCTTAGAAGGAAATCAACAGTCATCCCTACGATGCCCAGGGCTTGACAGGCCCACCCCCCCCTCGCCTTGGGCGTGAGCTGTAGTAGTTGTAGAAGACGAGGCTCGCTCAAGGCTTGCTTTTCGTGATCAGAAGTCCATAATGATCGATAGACGTAGACAAGGTGATGTTGCAGCTTGTCGATTGGATGCTGTTTAACCTGATAGCTAACGCTATTCGAATGAGAGAAGAAGCAAAAGCCGCCTGAAGCGGAAAGGCGGTCACGAGCAGGAGGTACTGTTGTCGTAGGAACATCATACGGCCTAGTGACGGACGCTTTGTCCCTTGAAGGGCGGTGCAGCATCTTTCAGCGGTCCGTGCGTCCCACCCCAGTCACATGGAAGCTAAAACGAATTGCTTGAGAAAACTTGATCTTCTTCCCGAAGCAACAAGAGACTTGGCGATCCTGTGAGAAACGACGGGTGGCGAGCCTATCGCTACTACAACAGATCGCGCGGTCGTCGTCAGCGAGGCGCTGTGTGACTGACTGTAACGCGCATCGTGGGACAGGCATTCCGAAGACACCGACAGGACACAGCGCGTGACAGGAATAAAGGTTGGAAAGCAGAAGCCACACACAGAAAAAAGCAAGAAAAGACAACACAAGAAGACAGTCACACAGACCATTTCAGGTGTACGTACACCTCAGAAACGCGAGAAAATCACGTTGTTTTGCGGCAAAAACAAGCACCGTGTGTGTCCTCCCGCCTCTACCTCGGTCGTGTGCAGCAAGCAGCACGTCCTAGGATGACGATGATGGTCGTCCTCTTCCTGGGACAGCACATTCCCAGCGTTGTTACAGCATGCTGTTGCTCCGAATCCCGCCCGTGGATTGCGCGTTGCGCGCGGCCGGCCGCCGCCGCCCCCGTGGGATGGAGGGACAGACAGACACACGGAAAGAAGCCGCCGGCGGAGAAGGACTTGAACGCCAACAACAGCAAAAACAGATGCCGCCGCATCGGTGGTCTCTCGTAAGGTCAAGAGCTCCGGGGTTGGTACCTTCCTCACTCTGCTGTCTTCGTGTTGTCCCCCCGAGTGGACCTTCACAGACAAACGTGTGCGAGCGTGTGACAGAAAGTTGCATGGGAGAAAGTGTGACAAACAGCATGGCTTTCTCCCCAGAAGACACACAGCAAGGGACAGGATCTCCGGGAGGGAGGACGAAAGTAAGGAGCTCAGCTGGTACTCCTTGGGTTTTTTTCCCAACTGAGGGCGACGATTCTTCATCCTTTCCATTGAGGGGTCATCTAGTCTGGCTTGTGAAACAATATGAGCATTTGGAAAACATCAATCAGTCTCTTTCACTAGGCTAAAGAACGTTGTTTCGAACTGTTCTCCGGTTGACACATAACCAGCAGCAAGAATTGTGCTTTTTGCCGGGTTGCAGAAAAGGAGAAAGGGCGACAGTATCTGTAGGCGCACACAGCCTTGACTGCGGATCTCCTCCAAACACACACCACCTGGTCGTTTCAGTAGAAATCTCCCTTTTGGGGGGGATTACATCGAAGAAGACGGGCGTAAAAAGGGAGCAGGCTCCGCTACACATTCACACCATTACTTAGGACACGAGAGCTTTCTCCCTACTGTGACTCGAGAACAAGGTTTTTATTCCTTTCTTAGGGTGTGGTTCGAGGCAGACTTTTGGACGGAGCAATCAATCAGCGCAGAAAGGACATCTCACCGTACCAGATATTGGCACCTGTCTTGACTTCAGAAGCACAAGGAGATGACAAAGTAAGTTTTTTTTTCCCCTTGATTTCTGCCATGAGTCTCCGGGTATTTCGCCAGCTAGTTTCCCAGCGTCTTTTCTTGCTTCCCCTGGAAAGGACTCGAATGCTTCCTGGCCCTGCTGTAGCAACCACCACCTGTTAGGGACTGCGTGTAGTTGTTGTGTGCGGAGACAGTTGTTACCTAGGGATTACAGACGTTTTCTTCTTTCAAAACAAGAAACTGTGCGATGCACTCATGCAGGATGATAAACGAGTAGTAGTAGCACCCTCTAGACAAAGGTCACGAAGGTGCACACTCTGGCCCACCGCTCATAAGCCTGCTCGTGGTACTCCGCCCCGTTGCCAGCTAGAGAGAAAGGAACATAACTTCGCTGGCATCCCCTTACCTGTTCTTGAGAACTTCTCTCGCACGGGTGATTTGCAGCTTCCTACGCGATACGACCACCACCCCGACCGAGACATGTTGACTCTTCAGGCTGAGAGACAACGAGTATCTTATCTCGATAAGGGCCTCCCTGCCTCCTATCTGACTCCGAATGCTTTGTGGGCTTGATTAGGTAGACAAATAGATAGACTAGATAGACACACACAGATAGCCAAGTCAACGTCACGCAGGAGAGTCACTGCTGCTGCACATCCCACGCACCTGTCTGCCCTCAGGGAAAGACTCAGAATTGCACTTCCCCCTTGCTATCCGAAAAAAGGCAGGCCCTAGTAATGGCCACTCATCGCCAAACACGCTTTTGCTGCTATGGTACACGAAGTCTAGCTGATTGACTTAACCTTCCTGTCTCTCAGTGACGGTGCAGGGAACTGCAAGGATGCGACCGGAGGAGAAGCAGAGGCTTCCTCTCATTCATTCTGTGAAAAAACCCTGTCGCACGGTTGTATATGGACAGGACCAGCAGCTGCCAAAGCTGTAGAGGGCGCATGCATGATTTGAGGCTTCTCTCTCTCTTGCTTGCCGTTCGACTGCATACAAATGGTGACTTTGGAAAACAGCGAGTTCTCAACTGTAGATAGACGGATGACCACACTAGGTGACCGACCCCTCCCTGGTTTGTTTCCTCGATACCCAGGTGAAACCCTCCAAACAGTCTCCATTCGTGCAATCTCTCCTTTCTCGACTTATGGTCTGGAATGGCACGAGCTTCCTGCTTCATGTCCACACCCACGTGGGGTCCCCAGGCCCCCTCTCAACGTGAAGTTCCTGCATTAGAATGACCCAGTGAGAAGGCCTCCTCCACGCAGTGGGTGAGTGAGGTGCATAATGATGAACGTCTCCCTTTGCCTTCTCCCTACCGTTCCTTTCTCTCTCTACCGCTCTCTCCGTACAAGAAAACTCAGTTTTTCTCGGGGGGCTAAAGAACCACGTCGTTCATGCATAAATGTGAAGGCTCCGGAATATGCCCTAGCTGTTTGATTCATGTGCGATCAGCAGCTTCTCTTCACTGTCCTTCCTTCATTCGAGAGATGATAAGAAAAAACTCTATTCCCTGTTCCACTGCCAGTCCATCGTCAAAACGCGAGAAAGGAGGACGAACAACAAAGAAACGAAAGAACGAAGAGTTCTCTTTGCTTGACATTTCGCCTTTTCTTTGCCGTCATCCAGCTGACACCGTCAACCGGCGTAAGAGTGCCCGCTCGCTAGATGTGGAAGTCCGAGAACATTGCAAGGGGGGAAAGGAGTTTAAATACCGATGCTTCTTCGTCGTGGAAATGTGTGTCCTTCTATAAATAGATATATGTCCGTCTTTCTATATACATATACATATGTCCGTCCTTCTACAAATATCAGACTTAACAGAGAACGTCTATTATAAGCACTCCCCGGTTGATCATTATTGTACTACTACTACCTCCTTTCCCGCTCTTGCAGAGTTCGAGCTAGACCGGTCGACTTCAACGACAGAGAGAGATAGACAGATGAAAGATGTCTCGCCAGCCAACCTACGATTCATGTACTCCATATATCACGCGGTGTCACTCCACCAGAAGAAAAGAATCTCATGATGGGAAGTCCCATGTAGACATGCAGTTCTGTGTCTCAAAACATGTAAAGAGGACATATCATGTAGACATATACGAGGACACGTACACCATAGCAACCACCAGCCAAAGCAGCAGCCTTCCTTCATTTCAGGGTGTATGTAGGAACGAATGTCCCCCATAGAGGCACTTTATAGGCCTCCCCAGCTCCAGAGAGAGAGGAGATGGCGTTCCGTTGAAGCGAGAGGAAGAAAGCAGAATACTCTTGGTACACTGTACAGCTAGACAACCTTCCTTCATGAGACTCCTTGTCGTATCCTCACGCTTCTCCACTCGTCAGTCATAGAAGCTGCCACCGCCATCCCTCACCCCCACATCCCTCTCTGTACATACCATGCAAGTATCAATGATATCTACATACATTTATGTGAATGTCTGTATCCCCTTGCTTGCCCTTGTCTGCGCGTGCGCGACAGTTCATATCGTAAGGAACGGCTGTGAAATGAGAAAGATGTATATATATATGTATACACACAGATATAGATATATAGATGTACAGGAGAGAATTCGGTAGCCACCCCGTAGACAGAGCAGTCGTAGTTGTAACGAGCATCTTCACACCCCGGACAGATAGACCCACATACCCACCACGCAGTATGACTCCTCCTTTCCTCTTCTCCTTCTAGCTGCTTTCAAAGAGTGCACGGACTGCAAACGAGAAGCCAGGATGAGAGGAGACACACGAGGAAGGACACCAACAGCTCAAGTTGCTCCCTTCTCCCCTTCGTTCCTGCGTAACTATGCAAAGAATCTCTATCTATATGCGGCTCACTCACCCACCCACTCTACACCGCCGCAGATCCCATCTGATTTGATCTACTCCCCTTCTTTCTCTCTCTTCTTTCTTGGCTCGGAGCCACATTCGAGAGGCGCTGCTAGGAGAAGAAAAGATTTCCTCTCCAAATGAGAGGGAGGCGCCTCCTCGCAAGAATTAACAAGCTTGTGAGGGAGAAACAAACACCGGCTTTCTATATCACTTAGAAAAGAAGACGTCTCTTGACGCGTATGGCTGTCTGAGAGGATCCTACCGCAGAAGAAGCTTCTCTCCCTCACTCAACAAGCCATAGAAAGGCTCCGACTGTATCTGAGCCTACATACATACCTATACACATATGTATGTAGATATATGTATGCAGAGAGAGAGAAAGGAACAAGGAAAGAGGGAGACAAGGAGAGAAACATAAGGAGCCTCACTTGTAGCTATTCTCCACATAGAGATATGACGAGCAGTCTGTGTCTCTGTAGATCTCGGTGTCTAAATCCCGAGATAGACATCGGTAGATCGAGATGATATCTGTACACCGGCAATAGCAATAGGTTCAAATGATTGAGAGGGTTAAGTGTCTGCTCTTCATCCCTATCTTGACTTCAGCTCAGTTTCCTCTCTGCTGTGTGGAAGGAAAAGAAAAAGAACTTTTCCTTCCTCTACAAGAATATTCAGTAGTTCTAAAGCCCCCCGGCTGATCGACACATGCCCCATTCTTCTTCTCTCTCGTTTCTTTGTACAGAGCAAAAAGAAGATGATACACGCTCTAACTTCTTTTGCCTTTTAAACGGGCTTGGCCTTCTTTTCCTTTCTTTCTCCTGTAGAGTCCTAACCAGCAAAGAATGAAGTTCATATCTCAATGGGTGTGTATTCTGCTCCTCTCGTTTTCCTATCAAACACCTTTATCATCTTGTGATCTTCCTGCACTCTTCTCCTCTCCTCTTCTCTCTCCTTCTTTTCTATGTTGTTTGAATCTCCCCCTCTTCACCTCGTTTCTTAGCTTTTTTTTATATACGGTTTACACGTAGACACATGTCAACATACACCATATAGACACAGAAGACATGACTTGATACACAACGAATAGAGAGCTTTCTTCGGGCCCTCCTTCTTCTCCTACTAGCCTTCGTACCCTTCTTCACTCTAACCTTCCTTCCCCTCCCCTCCATAACCTGAGAAACTCATCTATACCGTATATAGGGCGATAAAAGGGTTTCTCGATATAGAGAGAGAGGGAAAGACAAAGGAGATCAAAAGACAGCTTTGCACAGTGCTAAATCACTTCTCCTACTCATTTCAGATTAGAGTGAAGTCAATATAAAGGCTTGTGTTTGTCTCTTCTCCGGACCCATTCATTCCTTCATCGATTACACCTCCTTGGCGAAAAAAGGGTCTTCTCTTCTTTTCTATCATTTCCTTTGAGATAGATTCTTCTCGAAGATAGATGAAGTCTAACTCTTCTTCTCTCTGGCACACCCTCTCCACTTTGCAAGGAGGCGTACAGTACGTACATACAGAGAAGACAGAGTGAGGGATAAAAAAGAGAGAGAGAGAGAGGGGGGAGAGAGAGAGATACTTGCGAAAAGAATAGATAAGCCGAGGACACGTAATGATAGAGAGAGTCAGAGAGAAGGAGGTGGGTGATAATAGAGAGATGGATCTAGATAGGAAAAGAGGAATCGCAACAGGATAGACACACCGCTTGCTGCCCTCTCTCTCTCTTTTTCTCGCTTATGTCCTTATGAATAGGATCGCTTCACATGCAACTGAACCTTAGATAAGAGAGAAGCGAAGAGAGTGACCTCTGTCCAATCATCGCGTGCACACTGAGATCCCCCCTTCCTCTCTTCGATGTAAAGAACTGATCAGGCAACTGGACCTCTTGCAAGACATCTGTACGTTTGTGAAGATGGAGATATTTTCGTCTCCGAAAAAGAAGAAGAAAACCCCCTTTTCGGGAGCTTTTCCTTTGTCTGAGAAGGAACGTGATCATTTCCTCTTATCTCCCCTTCCCTATTCTTCTTCCTCTTCTTTTTCTTCTTCATTCACCAGCTTTCTTCTATCTCTTCTTTCTGGAGAAGGCTCTTCTTCTTGCTACTCTCTTCCCCCTCCTACTCTCATCCTGTCCTTCCATCATCTTCTTTCGGGCTATCTTCTTCTCTTACTTGCCTTCTTCTACCCCACCCTCCCTCTCATTTCCTGTCATCCCCACCTTCCTTTCTTGTTCTTTCTGCTGTCCTGTCTGCTCCTGTTGCCGTTGTTGTTCTTGCTGTTGAGACTTGACGGCTGCATGTATCTTCTTTGCTTGTTCTCCCCCCCTTCCGCCAGGTCTTGTTCTCTCCCCTCCTGCTTGAGATGAGTCAGATGGAAGCTGTCCGGGTGAGGAAGAACGACGAGGAGGAGCTGTCTTTTTCTCATCTTCTCTTTCATAGTCTTTGTTAATCACTCTCTGTGGTGGAGTCTTCGATTGAGGCTTCGGTAATCCTTGCTCTCCCTGCTGCCGTGGTTCTCTTACGGAATTGTCAGAAGAGGAGGAGGAAGAAGAAACACGAGGAGAAGAAGAAGGCGGAAGAGAGGGTGAAGGTCCCTTCCGTGTAGGAGCACCTGTACGAGGAGGAGGTGCATTGTTCTTGTTCTGCGAGGGAATCCGTGAGGGGGAAGCCGGAGAAGAGGCTGAAGAATGAACTTTCTTTCTGTCCGAGCTGTCTCCTCTTACATCTTTGAATGAGGGATCTTCATTCCTTGCATGGGAAGGTGTTTTGACCTGCTGGCTTTTCTTCACTGGAGAAGAAGAAGAAGTTTGCCTTGAGGAAGTTCCTTCTGTTTTCCTCTGGGACTCTTGGGGTGTATTGTGATCTTTCTTCATTCCCTCATGGACATTTCTTTCTTTATCTTCTCGACGGACCTCTTCTGCTGTAGTCTGATTCTCCTTATTTTTCTGACGATAATTCTTCATAGCATAGTCCCTTTTGACTTCAGCAGCTATCCGTCTTGTTCGTGAAAAGAGATCTTCTTCTTCCTCCTCCTCCTTTTCCTCGTAAAGATGTCCTTTATGGTTCTCTCCTTCTTCGTCGAAGAGCTCGACATCACTAAAGTCATCCTCCTCCTCCCCCCCCTCTTCACCTTTCTTACCCCCACCCCTTCCATACATAGAGGGGAAATGTTTCTCTTCTTTCATGAGTCTCGCCTTTAATTGGGCGATCAACTCATCTGCTCCGTGAATCTTCTCCTCTCCTCCCCCTCGTTCTTCTTCTTCTCCCTCATTCACGCCCTCTCCCATCATCCATCTCCCCCAGATCCCCCCCCCTTCACTCCCCCATTGTGATCCTCTTCCACCACCTCTTTCATTCATCAGCATCGAGGGATTCGTCTTCTCGTTCTTCTTCATCTCCCCTTTGAGACCTTCTGTTCGATCTCCCCCTCTATCACCCCACGGCATGCCAAAGAGAGATAAAGGATGACGGCGACTTCCGTCTTCTTCTCCTCCACCGGTGTCTCTTCCTGTTCCTAAAGGCCCGTCATCTGTGAAAGTGCGAACGACCCGTACAGCTATAGGACTCCCTTCAGGATCCGGAGACGTAATGATCTGTTTGCGGATGACAACGACGCCACGACCTCCGAGAGACCCCATAAGATTAAAGGGATTGAACCCGCCAAAAGGCGAACCAAAGGCAGAAGGAAAGAGATTCGACAAGAGATGTTGTGCTTCTTGTTCTTGAGCTTTAGCTAATTCACGTAATCTCTTCTCTCTCGATTCCCACGATTCGATCACCGAGACACTCCATAGGCGTCCTAGGGTGGGCTTGCCTCTGAAGGAAAGGAAAAAAGAAGAAAACGAAGTTGACAAAAACGCTCCAAACATCAACAACGAGAAGGAAAGAAAGAAAGAAAGGGGGGTTGAAAGGAGAAGGGACATGTTGATGGTTCGAACAGAGAAGAGGAGAGAAAGAGATGAGGAGGAAGAAAGAGATGAAATAGAGAGAACGAAAGAAGGAGGTGAAGAACACCTCCAGTAGAGTGAACAGACAGAGATAGAACTTCGTATACAACGTAAAAAGAAGTAGACAAGGCTGTGTGTGAAAGACTCCCATGGCCACCAAGACAAAGGCCCAACACTCGCGTCTATCTATCTACCTTTACCCTATCTATCTATCAATCTATGATCTCTCTTTGATGTATCTATCTGTATGTCCCTCCTATCTCGAATGCATGCCATGGAAGACTCTCAAAGCCATCCTCAGGTGTGCGAATTCTTTTCACCCCAGTACATGAGCTTTCTCTCGTTCACGACTCTTCTCGAGACAACTCTCCTTCTCTTTCTCTCTTCTCTTACCTTCTCCCGAGTTCTACAAGAGTTGCTTCGAAAGAGACCTTATCTCCAGGAACAAGCTTCTCGACAACTTGATTAAGATCGCCGCTGAAGGCTAGCGCTAGATCTGCTCCATCACCTTGCAATCCTCGATTTTCTTCATCTAAAGCTAAGAGACGTGCTTTCTCTTCTTCTTGATCTTCTTCTTCTTTCTCCTGTTTGCTTTTCCTCTTCTCCTCAGCATCACTTCCTTCTCCTCCTTCACGACTCATATCTTCCCCCCCCCCTGTCCTGCCAAAAGAGAAAGGCGAAGAAGAAAAGCTATCAGGATGACCGCTAGCTTTCTTGTGCTGTTGCCCTGCTAAGGTCATGGTAGGATACATGACAAGGAAGAGAAAGTTGGAGCTGAAGAGACCCTCTTTAACATGTTTCACAAGCCCCGTCCACCGTACGGTCTTTCCGCCGAACTTATCTCGGAAGTTCGCAACAGCTTGAAGAGGATTTCCGAGCTGACTCTTCTGTCCACAGTCACGGTAAAAATCTCCCCAGGACGCCTCCGTTAATTCACCTGACCAACACACGGAACGAAGAAAGAAAGAAAGAATCGATGGGTGAATGAGAAAGAAAGAAAGAAAGAGAGAGAGAAGGAAGAGATAAGAAAGAAACAAGAGAAAGGGGTGATCAAGAGAGGCTTGTATTAGCAGAGAACGAGGAAGTGTGTAATTGGGGAAGAGACAATGAAGAGGACGGGAGATAAAAGGGTCACGAAACACTTCGGGACATTCACGATTGAGTGAGCGACGTCTGATTGAAGTGGGATAGCTACTTGAGTCCAGTCTTTCTTTCTTTTCTTTTTTTCTTCCTTGTTTGCTTCTTTTCCTTCTTGCACAACGATTTCATGAAGAAAGAAGTCGACTATCGTCCCTCTCTCTCTCCCTCCACTCCATCTCTCTACATATGCAATCCTTGTCTGTCTCTCTCTATCACAGAGAAACGCGTCTGACGGCATATCACTCGTCTTTTCGAAAGAACTGTAGTAGGTATTTATATCTCTCGTCTTCTTCATCTTCTCTTCCTTCCCGTCTTGTGAAGAGACCCAAGAGGAGAGAATCTTTACCTAGGGGTCTACTAGACACCTCTCTACATCCACCATTGCGTCAGCTAGGATAGGTAAGAAAGATCTTCCGTACAAAGAGCGAGAAAGATGAGCAGAAAGAAAAAGAAAAAGAAGAGATGAAGAGAATTGAACAGAGCGAGGAAGAAGAAAAGCGATAGATGAATAGATACAACAAGAAGAAGACGACAGAGGAAGAGAAAAAAAGAGAGGAAGATCCATGAATCTAAAGACCAAGAGAAAAGAAAGATGATCTTCTTCAATCCTCTTCTTCGTCCTACTACTAATTCCCCCATCTCTCCCCCCTCTTGAACGGCCAGCCAGCCCTCAGGGTTGTTTCTCAAGATCAGCCTGGAGAGGCCTCTCATTCTTTATGTCAATATCAACTTAACTGCATACACATGCCATCCTTTTCTTTCCATTGCGACGAGCTGTTTCTCCTCATGTCTACATAGCTAGACAAGCTAAGAACCCCACAGCTGTTTGTGTCTGTGTCTACATTGAACAAGAGGGGGGGCTGTATGATCAACCTCCGTCGTGTCTATCACTATACCTTTAGGAAGTATGTCGAGAGCATTGCCGAGCCAGCCTGCTCTTAAGATGTAGAAAAGAAGAATGAAGAAGAGAATACAAAAGAAAAGAAGAAAGTAACGTCTTGAAAGAACCACCGCGCAGCTTCCGCACTTCACTGTAACGATCTCCTCCCTTGACGAAGAGAAGAGAGGAATCGAAATTCTCGATTGACGCTGGATAAGATTACGACAGAAAGGACATGAGTGAACTGCATCCTACATACACAAGACAAAAGATGAAAGACAGACAGACAGAAAGAAAGAAAGAAGAAAAGAGAAGATGAAGGAAGAAAAATGAGAAAGAAAGCAGCAAAGAAGAAGAAACAGAAGAAGAAAAGAGAAGTAAAGTATAACGAAACAGAATCGATGTGGAATGTGTACCTCTATCTCGCTCCCTCTCAGTCTCCGATCATTCTCTTCTTCTCATCTAGCTCACCTCCCACGTGTATACCTCTCTCTTTCTCTTTCTTGCTAAAGAACGAGAAAGAGGGGGAAGGGAGGATGAAAACCGACGAATAGAAACGTAGGAGTAAGCCAAAGTCATGCTAAGAACATACACCAAAGTGACCTGGAGACAGACGAAGGATAATACAGCAAGTCCAGGGGGGCAAGTGAAGAGCTCGTTCGAAACGCATTCTCGCTTGGACTCCGTTTGCGATCATCTCGGTAGGAGACAACTGCAGAGAACACGGGGGAGCGTAGCCCTTCCTGCAATAGGCTGGCCATGTGAGGTGGCTAGACACCCCAACGTAAACTCAGGTGTATGTTGACGTGCTTCTGATCACTTGAGAAGAGACAGGAGAAAGAGGGAGATCGAGAGAGAGAGAGAGAAACACTACGAAGACGTGAGAAAACAAGCTTCCACACACCAAGGATTACCATGCATACATTTCACTCCGCCCACTATAGAGCTTCCCTGTTAACGATGGAAAGAGGGAATTCTTGATAGAGGAGGATGGTGATGCGCTGATCTTACCTTCAATCCTAGCCATAAGAAAGGAACAACACAGAAAGAATAAAGCCCTAGGACAAGGGTTGTGAGGACGCAGAGAGTTATGCCCATACATGAATGTTTATAGGATACAGTCGTCGTGATAGCCTTGTGACAATGAGGGCAGGTCGTGTTCACAGGCACATCTCCAAAGGAGGAAGAAGAAGAGGATGAAGAGGCTCTGCTGCTTGGGTTATATGGGGAACCGATAACTTGACGTGGAAGAGAGGCTGGGGGATGATCTTTGCCATTTGGTATAGGCGTCGGCACCGGTGTGCTCGAGAACTCGATTGCCGAGGAAGGCTTTAACATCTTGAACGAAGATGAAGAGGAAGAAGAAGGAAGTGAGAGAAAGAGACTCCCCGTCTCAAAAGGAGAATGTGGAAACACAAGATGACAGAAAGGTAGCTGGCTTAGCAGACCCACGGATGTTCGCACGCGTTATCTGCCGTGCTGAGGTGTACATACACCTGAAAGAGCAGCTGGCCCTGTTGCTGGAAAGAGAATCTGCATAGCAGACGGTTGAAAAAGGAGGGGCGGGGGGTTCAGAAAAGGAAACAAGGTGATAGGGAGATGACCAATTTGCCTTCTGTCTGTTTTTCTAGACAGAGAAACTTCCCGTTTCCGAAAAAGAGAAGATTCCGGTGTGCAGAGTGGAAGAATGTTATCCTGAGTAGACGACGGTCAGCAGAAGTCGAGAGCGGCTGCCGTAGAAAAAGGGATGTGCTGCTTCAATCCGACTCTCCCTCGTCTCGCTCTTTGTTTTTCTCATTATTCCTTCAATCCATATTCATCTAAATACTTGGAAAGACTCGCAATGAAGAGTTACTAGATCATGGAGACAACTGTAAGAGAGGACAACTTAGCAAGAGAAGAGAAAAGCCACTGCATCATTCAGTCCGTCCATTAGAAGAGCCAAAGGCGGAAAAAGAAAGGAGGGACTGCTCAATCTGTCAAAGCGCAAGAAACTGAAGAATGATCTCTTCCGACAAGAGAAAGAGAAAAGAGGCGTTTTACTTACCAAGTGCTTTTCCTCTCCTCCTGCTAAAAACGGATAGAAGAGAGACGGTAGTTGTGAGATTCCGTCTCCCCCCTTTCTCCCAGTTCTTCCTTTCTCCCTCCTCTCTATCTATGTATCTGTCAATCTATCGATCCCTTAAGAGATTCGTAGGCCCAGAGACAATGCGAGACAAAGCTTTTGTATCGGATGAGAGATAAAGCGAAAAGTAGCTGAAGATGACGGGAGAGTTCCGCTGCTCGCTCAAAACTTTGCGTGAGTGGTGTCGAACCAAGCGCCTGCGGCCTTTTGATTGTCTAGAGTCAGTCACCCGGCATCTATCATGGATCGTGATACTAGGAACGCGACGGAACGCTGTGAAAAGCCTTCACGACACCCCCAGTAGACATGTAAAGAGGGAGAAACAAGGCCATCTGGCACGACTGTACAAACTCGACGGGTGGCAAAAAATGGAAAAAGCATGACAGAGGCGAGACTGGACTGTTGGGATCAAACGAGGCGAAGGAAGAGAGAGAGACAGGGAGGGGAGAGGAAGAGCCGCACACCGTGTTGTTGCTCTTCTCCCCTGCTATGACTATAGCTATCAGCTATAGAGGCTATTCTTTATCAGGTTTCCAGGCATGTATTTGGGAATTGTCGGGGATGATGTTCATGTGCGACCGACAAGGGGTTCTTCCTCAAAACCGGTCTACAGGATATCTTTTTCTCTTTCTCTCTCTTTCTCAATAGTAAGCATCACACGGAAAGCGTGTTGTTCATAGAACAGAATAAAAATACAAGAGGGGACTAGGAGATTCTCCAGGAAAAGGAATGAGAAGCTCGTATTGCTGGAGAAAAGGAGGGGATCGATGGATAGTCGGTCCTCAGCGGACATCTCTAGCACGACCATGAAGGTTCTCTTGTTCTCCGGATCAAGTAGCAAAGATCAGAATGAGGCCTGACTCTGTAAAGGAAAGAGGCTTCCCACGAAACATTTCTAGTCAAGTGTAGGCCGACTGGTACCTTGCAGCCCTAATTGTATCCTGTCTTTTCACTTCTGTTCTGGTAGATGTTTTGCTTTCCTAGCAACTCATTCCTTACCTAAGGGGGGGTTCAAGTCACTATATGTACACTAAGCGATCCGCGGTGGCTGCTTGTAGACCGGTGCAAGGTTTGCTTGGCGCATCAGCAGCCGGTCTGTGCCTCATAGAAGAAAAGGGGGGAAAATACGACGGGCAAGGTAGAACTCGAGAGGTCTTTCTTTTCACTCAAGGGTCGCATCAGAAGGAAAAACTCTAAGGCGGAGGAGGGCAGGAAAAGGAGGCCAAAACTTCCTCAAAATCCTCCTTGGGTCATTCAGTTTTCTTTCTCCGTCCTTAACTCGTCTTTTTTGCCGGGAAAATGAGGCTAAAAGAGAAGGGTTATGACCAACGTAGTGATACGTGGCCGTCGACCAAAAATAACTATATCTCTCTCTATGTAATGTATATCTCTCTTTGTACACGGGTAAGATCTAACAGACGGATGTTACTCCCAGGAGAAAGCGTTGACTGGCTACTCCGTCGTTAGTACAGAGGGAAGAGGTGTTCTGCTTATCAGTACGGTGTGTTTAACACTCGCTCTCTTTCAAGCAATACAATTTCGTTTGTGGCCTGTCACCGGATAAACGGTAATCTTCACAAATCTCTGTTACGATCTGAGTCAAGTCCCTTTCTTTCTTCGAAGTGGGTCTTCCATCTACCCCATTGACCCTTGCGTTCGATGAACTCTCCCGCTGAAAGCTTGCTACTTTCGTTAGAAGAGAGAGAAAACGGATTCGACCGTAGAGAAGGACATACGTAAGCTTCACGTTCCATCTTCTCTCTTGGCGTCTTTTCAAACTGCAGAACAAGAGGGGAATCCAAGTGTCTGTCTATCTCTCCACCACCGTATCATGACTATACACCATGCATAGCCCCCTCTCCTTCCCTTCGAATATCCTCTCTATCCGTCGTGCTACTAGCATCTCTGCCGCTACATTAAGAACATTTGATCTTCTTCTCATTTCGTCTTTTGTGCGAACATGCACCGGAGGAGTCCAAACCACTCCTACTCCTCTAGGTAACCGTTTCTGCATTTCCATTATCCACTCCCTTACAGGAAAGACTTTCAAAGAAGAAGTGTCTTTTCTTCTTTCTTTAATAAAATGAAGAGTTCTATCTCGAGGAATGTTCCTTCGCTCTCACAATACGCCACTGGCCTAGTTTGTTGTCCTACACATCGTGTCCTTCAAGCCTGTCCTGTTCTCTCGCCTCACAGCTCTGTCCTCCTCCTCCTCTTCCTGCCTTTCCTCCTCGGCCTTTCTGTCTTCTTGTGATGTATCGTGCATCTCTCTGCCGCCGATGTACTTCTCACGCTCAAGTTCTCCACAACGAGTCCCTTTCTCTCTCCTTCCCAGCCGTCTCATATGTGCATCTCTATACATCTTCTTCCTATATATCCACATATAGATGTATGAGCTAGAGAACATATCAGGGCTCGCAGACACCGAGAAACACAGGAGAATACTAGAGAACATAGGGGGTGTGTTTGGATGAAGATGCTTGCCTCGCCTCGAAGAGGAGACCGAGCGACCAACTAACTTTCTTCTCTTTCTACGAGACACGCTCTTCTTCTTTTTCTTTCTGTCTTTTCTTAAATCTCCTTTCTCTATGCTGCTTGACTGACCCATGCACTCTTAGTATCGTCCGTCTTCCCTGATCGAAGCTCCCTCGTCCATATGTTTTACACTTCCCCCCTTCATGAAAGGAGGAGGCCTTTGACGAGGCAAGAGTTGCTTCAAGTCTTTCTTAGGACATAGGAGAACAAGAAGACATATATAGGCATACCCCAGCCATCTAGCCTAGACAAGTAATGAGTAGCATATACCATGCAGTGCTTCCTGGAAGTCCATAGGCATCGAAGGTCGATAGTCTTCCTGTAGCCACCGACAAGGCATGCCCCCTCTTCTTCATCCCTATCTGCCCGCCCACACTTCACTTTTTCATTATGACGTCACGCCGGGGAGAGAAAGTTCACTACCATACACATAGTCTACAAAGATAGCTCCACATAGAGAGAGCCGCAAAGGAGACTTCTTTAGTATTCTATCCCCATAGATTGTATGGATACGTCCAAACGCAGACACACTCATGCATACATCGAAACAAGTGGATTCTTCGCCTAGCTCTCTCTCTCTCTCTAACTTGAAACTCCTTCTTTCTTTCTCGTCAGAAAAAAAGACAAAGATCTTTTCATTCTTCCTATCTCACAAGATCTCTCTCTCCTCCTCCGCCTCCTCCCACTCCTTTCCCCCTCTGTCTCTAGATCCCTCTCTTTCTTTCTTTATGCCGAAGTGCTTGAGAGAGAAGAAGCCTTGGGTTGTTCTGTTTTCGTACTGTCTTGACCACTAAGATCTTCTCCTCCCCCCAGTCCTTCTTTCTCACCCTGTTCTGCCTTGGTAGCTGCCGCCACGGCAGCTACATGTTCCTGTTCTTTTCGTAGGGCTTCTTGCAGCATTTTTCTCTTCTGTTCATCTTCATTCAGTTCGGGGCTCGATTCTTCTTCTTCCTCTTCATCTTGCACATCTTCTCCTTCATCTTTCTCAAAGAGCACTGCATCCTCGACGCTCTTCGTACTTGCTGCTCTCGCCACTGTAGATACACCCGAGCTTCCTCCTCCTCCTCCTGCACTAGTAGTACTAGTAGTCGGGCTTCCGCCAGTACTACTTTCTGCTTTAGGGCCAGTTAGGACACGTGCAGCTTCTTCTGCTGCTTGAGCTGCCGTCTTGCCTGCCGCCTGCGCTTCTTGGAAAGCTTTCGCTTCGGCCATGCGTTGTTCTTGACTCTTCACTATAAATTCTTCTTGCAGAAACTTCATATACGTCTCGAACTGCTTCGCTTCAGCTGCCCAATACACCGCATGCTCGTACACACCCGTGGCTTTACCTCCGGGAATCCAAGACTCTATATAGTCAGCTGAAACCTGAGAGAAGGGATGAAAGAAAGAAAGAAAGAACAAGTCATCGGAGAGAGAGGAGTCTTTCTGTCCATCGACATAAGGCCTGAGCGCTCATTCGAGAAGGAGGTCATGAAGACGACACGTTGAATGGAGTAGTAGTAGTAGTAGCGAAGGTTTACATCTTGTAGAGAGGAGGGTTGGTTGCTGCCTGCTATGAAGAAAGAGGAAGTCTGGCTGATGTATGGAGCTCCCTTCATTGATAGACAGACAAGACCACTACAGCTCTCGGCGAGTCTATTCACGACTATAACTACTTCTGCTTATAGAAAAACGAACGCGTACACCTGTCTATCTTGTGGGTGAGAAAGGAAGAAATCCAGCAGCAGAATTACAGTAGGGATCAAGTTGTCTCACGTGATAGATGGATAGATGGAGAAATACATAGAGAAATACACTGAGTACAGATGGATTCCATACAGATAGATAGGTAGGTAAATCGAGAGGTGAGAAATAGAGGGATAGATACACGGATAGATTAAAGAGAGAGAGACGAATGCAGCGTAGATAAATGGATAGATCTATANNGACAGATAGCTAGGTGCAGGTAGGTAGACGTACCAATCTAGGGCATCCACTTGTATATACACTGCCCTTCCTCTATATTCTTTTCGTCTATTTATTTCTCCATCGTCAAGTCATGACTTTACTTGTCGAAACCATAGCTGCTTTTCCCTTCTATCTATAATCTCTCCATTCCTTAGGCACGTCCTCACTCTCTCTCTTTACATAAGT
>NW_027155067.1:0-11075 GCF_002600585.1 Cystoisospora suis | reverse complement strand
TCTATCTATCTATCTTTCTATAGCTCACTTCGCTACAACAGACCGTGTGACAAGCATGCAGTTCACTCACTCAAATAGTTGCCTTCTGTTCCTCCTGTCTCATTACATAAATGAATAGAATTAGAGGTGTAAGAAAAGCTTGTAAAGGATATAGATGTGTGGTAGTAGATGAAGAAGAAACGGAGGTAGGAGACAGGCACCCCACAAAAAAAAGGAGAGATGGCCGGGGAGAAGGAGAGAAACGGAGCGGGTGTAGATGGAGAGAACAACACACACTGACAGCGAATGCCTCCAGTCCGAAAAAGAAAGAGAACGTGCAGATGAAGGAGAACAAGAAAAGAAGAGGCACGGCGTGTTATCTATCCGTTCCTCCAGAACCTGCGTGGAGTCCTATCTCAAGATTACGCGTCCCCGCCCTATGTATGAATATGCATGTATGGATTCATGATACATACATATATACATATGTATCTATACACTGGATATATAAGATTTTAGCATGGCTCGCCTCACATTTCTCCATCCACATGAGTTTGTTTCTTTCAAAGTCCTTTCTCGTTTTTATCCTATCGAAGGACTGCTTTCAAGGTTAGCTTGATCTAGGCCTATCACTTATCTCACTACTGTTACTCCTCCCGCCATTCAAGAGACAACTAGCTTTCTCTCTGTCCCTTCCCTCTGACAAAAAGACATTCCGTGCTTCTCTTCTGCTCTAATTCTCTCCTGACTTTTCTTCTCTAAAAAGCCAGAGACACACACACTACAAGAACACAGCCATATATCCCTATCTCACTCCCCCCTCCTTCCTCCTACCACCGCTCTCTTCTACTCTGCCCCCTCCTAGCTCCAAACAGCTATGTAAAGAGCCTTATCTATCTATCTATCTTTATCTCTCTTGATTGATCAATCTGTCTGTAATCTATCTTTCTATCTCTCTATCTATGGCGAGCACAGAATGAGGAGTGGAGAAGGGAAGATATGATGAGAGCTGTGTGACTTACAGAGAAGTACCAGGGAGTGTCAATGACAAAAGCAGAGGCGAGTCTTTCAGGATAGAAATTTTGAAAGATATCGACGAAACGAAGAGCTACACCAAGAGGAGGTTGATTGGCATTGGTATAGCCGTTATAATCTATGATGAACGTTATCCCACTCTTGCCTTCCTGGCGTTTTAGCGACTGAACGGCTCTCTCAAGCATATACACTAGAAGCTTAATCGACTTCTCTCCCGCAGCTTCATCTCCGCTGTTCTGTGGAGGATTTTTACCGGGCCTACACAAAAAGAAGAAGAGATAAAGGCTTTCACATGCACTCAGCATGAGAGGAAGAAGACAACACAAAGGACTTGTCCATATACAGGTGTATCTGTCTATCTGTCTACCTCTCTCTAAGCTACCTATGTATCTATGTATAGAGAGATACTTACCTACTCGTACATGCAGTGAGGAATAAAGATGAAGAGAGATGATAGAAATGGATCTACCTAGCGGAGGCGCAAACGTTGGAGACGAGAGTAGACGTTTCTTAGATCTTCTCCTTCTCTCATTAAGGTATGCTGGGGATGATGAGTTGACGTCGCGATCTTAAAAGAAAAAAGATGAGGCTATAAAGATTCTACACACTAAACTCTCTAACCTATCCTAATGTGCCCTCTATAGCTAGGTATCTACCCATCTATTCAAAGTCAGTCTATCTATTTTATATATGTGGGAGCGTGTACAGCCACATGCTGAACTAGGGCGGGAGCTTTTCCCTCTCCTTTATCTCGTGCACAGAGCCTAAGAAGACTGTCGATACACTCCACATGTAAACCTCCATAGAACATCACAATGAACTCTTCGCAGACAATGATCTGCTCGTGTATGTATAGATAAATATACATGTCTCTCTCTCTATATATATATATTATATGGTAAAAATACATGGGCGAGAAGATATAGAGGTAAGGAGCTGCACGTGTATCGATATGAACTGCCGTGAAGACAGACAGATAGAGACACATGCCCCTCATTAACTAGAAGAAGAAAGAAAGAAAAGAAGAACAAACCCCTAGACGAAGAGAAGCGGACGCAAACAGCATGTCCTCATTCTCTCATCCAGCCAGCTCTTAAATCCAAAGAAAGAAAGAGCAACCGGAGACACAGAGAAACCGAGGAGAGAGAGAGAAGAGAGAGAGAGACAGACAGAAGGAGAGAAAAATGAAGTGAAATGGGGAGTTCCTGACCTGACGTAGAGAATGGGATGTCCGTATTTATCAAAGCCACGCCGATACATGATGCCTGTCTCATTAGCTTTCGAGACTTCCTTAGGCTTTAATCTCTCAGGCTTCGTTTCACGCCTAAATTTGATCGTTTCAATCAAAAGACTAAAGGCTTTTGCAACATTCCATTCTCGAGCTCGGAGAAATCTTCATAAACACACGCAAGATAACCAAAGAGCCAGGTGCGTGTGACGATAGGAAGGAGGTCCTCTAGAAGAGAACACTTCACAGAATGCATGCACGACATACAGAGATCATGTGAAAGAACCTTGGAGGTAGTCTGCTGAAACGGAAAGACTCTAGGAGACACACATGCCATATTTATTCATCCAATTATCTTTAATCTACCTATGTCTATTATCTATGCATGCATGTGTATATCTATCTATAGAGATACGTAAGTTCAATCTATGGCCATGCGGACAGAGTCCTAGGGAAGCAGAGATGAAAAGCAAGAAAGAGAGAGAAACACATAGAGATAGATATGGTGGATGTTTTGATCAAAGAAGACCTTGGTCCCTCCTGTCGTCTTGGCCGTTTCACCTCACTGCTACAACTTTTTCTTTTTCTTCCTCCCCCCCCCGTCCTCTCCTTTGTCTCACGCCACTTCGGCAGTCTATCCATCAGGAGCAGCTCCAAGGACAGCCCAGGGATAGATTCCTTCACACCTGCCGTGAGGTGTGTTTTAGTTGGTATGCCCCTGTCCTCTTGGTGTCTTGAAGAAGCCTAGGTATGATGATTAGGGCCCTCCTGCACTCCTGCGTTTACTCAACGAGGTGGCATTATGAGGGCATGAAAGGAGACACCCGTCTCCTTCTCGATGTAGGTACACTTGAAATGGTTCTTTGTGAGGTGTGTGTGATAGTCGAAACGCCACTCGCACGGCATAAAGAAGCGAGAAAAGAACAGTCTCCATACCTCCTAGATATGCGCAGATACATGTGTACAGAGATGTGTAGAAGGAAGCACGGACAAATAAGGGTTGAGGAGGAAGACAAGGAGGAAAAGAAGAGGTAAGAAGCTGTCAGAGGGAGATAAGATCACTTACACCAACGATGAGAGAGCTAGGTGGAATGGATCTGAAGTGCATACACTTCTTCTTGCCTGTGTATGAGGAAATGAATTTCTAGAAGTGAGACACGACAGGGAGAGAGAAGAGAAGAGAGGAGAAGAGAAAGAAAGACAGAAGAGATACCTTTCTAGGTTGGAATCATCCATGATCCAGTTAACTTCAAAACCTGTAAGAGGCGACGTCAGAAGAAGTGGCTGCTGTCCTTGAGAAGAAGAAGAAGAGGAAGAAGAAGAGGAAGAAGAAGAAGCTGCCTGGTGGCTTTTATCTCCCCCTCCTCCTCCTGTTGCTGCACCTTTACTGACACTGCTTTTCATCTGCTGTCGATGTTTGAGCAAAGCTTCCTGTTGAAGACGTACACGTCTCTTCATGAGAATGATCTTATGTTTCTGATGCAGAGAAAGGTTGGGATCTCTATAGGGGAAGATACACAACTCCGGAGGCGGGCCTACTACAGGGCCGTCGGGTGTACCGGGAGCTGCCATCTTGTTGGGTTGAGAGAAAGAAGATCCCCCTATGTATGGGTCGGAGAATAAGAAAGAAGAGTTAAGAGAAGAAAAAGATGGAAGAGTTGCCGGTGAATGTCCTCTATATAGGCTCACTCTATTAAGAGATCTAGAAACTTTAGGAGATGAAGAAAGAAGATAGAGAAGTTGAAGATGACACCAGTGCGGGCGGGGTCACGGAACGAAGCGTTTTGAGACTTGTCAGCTTCTGTTTTGGGACGTGTGTCTACTTTTCGATTGTTTTGAGAAGGGGCGAAAATTTGCTTGCTTCTTGATGTACAAGCTGAGCTGGATTTATGCTACTGTATTCACCCGGGCCCCTGTGTATCAGACGCTTTCCTAAAAGAGAAGTCGGATTTATCAGGAGCGAGAGAGAGGAGGAGATGGAAAAGAAGAAAGCAGAGAAAGAGATAGATAATGATAGCCCGGGGAATTGTAAGAGAGAAGGGAGAGAAGACGAAGGGGAGGAAGAGAGGAAAGATGATGGCTAGCGAAGAGGCAGGTAGAATTAGCTACATTGAGATTGAAATGGATGGTATTGAGCGCTGCGAAAGAGAGGTAGAGATGGAAAAGAGTCGAAGACGAGACGAAAAGAAGGGGGGAAAGGAAATACGAAAGAATCTGCAGACTGAATGAAAGAAAGAAGGAAGCTCAGGTAACAGGAACGGCGAGGTTATAGCTATATGTCCAAACGTACCATAAGTTGTATGGCAACATGTGTGTACAGTCTGATTTCAGATGGATAAGAAAAGCCTAAGAAGGCTAGAGAAAAGGAAGAGTTATGGCAAAACGATATAAACGGGAGAGAATCGAGTGACTATCTGGATAGAAGAACGGGAGCGGGGGCGACGGAGGGAGAAGGTCTGTAAACAACTGAAGCACGTTAAGAACGGACGATTGACAGGAGAAAAGTGACAGAGAGCGGACAAAAAAGAAGACAGAAGAAAGCAACGCTCCACCTTTCGTATAGGAACATCGGAGAACAGGCGATACGTAGGCGTCTGTTGCTGAGTCTGAAGTTGAGAAGCAGCGCTAGGCTGCTGCTGCTGCCGCCATGTGGTTGGTCCGCGCGAAGGAAGGAAAGAACGTTCCTTCTTCTTGATGGGAAAAGGAATGGGAACGGAGGGACGTGATGACCAGAGAGATGAAGAAGACAAGGGCTAAAGTGAATCAAGAAAGAAGGTGAAGTGATTTCGATAACAAAGATAAGTAAACCTTTTGCTTTCTTTCTTCAAAGAGGAGCGCGGCGACCACAGGTTTGAGTTTCCAGCGGCGGTCGCATCCCTCTCTTCTCCCATGCTGCTACGGCTACTCCTCTACAACTTGCTTCTGCTGGAGATTGTTATGCTGTATTGAGAATTTATGAGTGAGACTGGAGATAGAAGGAAAGACGAGACAGAAAGGTACGAAACGAAAGAGCACCGAGGTCTGAAAACAGAGGAGCAGAATGGAAGGGATTCTTACTGGTACCACTGACACGCAGATGGAGACCAGGAGGGTACGGCCTGTCAACTAGTGTGAATGAACGAGGACTTAGGGGTAGTCGTAAGCTTTCTTTGGAGACAATGCAACACCATCCTACGACTTTGAAGGACGTGTATATCGGGAGGTTCAGTGAAAAGCTGAGAGAACGGGCGTGGAGCGTCGTAGGCGTCCTCCGTCTTTCGCGGTGACCTCCAACCCATACATTCGTACAGGAAAGTGAGTCTAAGAATGTGCAGCTGTAAGCCTCACAACACCGGAGTAATAGCGAGCCACTGAGACTCCCCCTGCTATATCCGAATATACGCCTATCTCTTTTCATAGATGAGTCGATAGTTGGCGTGAGGAAGATGTGCAACAAGCCTTAGATCGCGGTGTTTCAACAAGCCCGTACAGTCCGTAAGAAGAAAGGATATCTTCTGTACACCTTCCTAACTGTATACCTTCCCGACAGGAACATGACGAGAAGACAGACGTGTCTTTCTAGATATTTTAAGAGAAGAAGATGGTCTGTATCATGGTGTGCTATCCTCGCATATACATCACCCGTACAACGGGGAAGATGGGTTTCCGGCGAACACATCAGTCTAGTAACGACCGGTCCTGGATGAAGCAAGTAGAGCTCTTTGGTTCGGTTGGATGAGAGTCGGATAGTCAAAGAACCTGGGGATTGGACAAGACATGCATTGCAAAGTAAAGAAAGCTTCCAAAGAGGCGAGACTGACGTTGTAAGCCGAGTTCCCTCCTGCCCTACGGAGAAACCCGTAGATAACGTGTGTGTCACAAGCGGCTTTTCTTCGGTTCTGCAGCTGACAACGCCTCTTAAGGGACGCCCCGCCCCTCCATCATTGTTAACCCCCGTCATCGTCTTCTATTAGAGATGAACGCGTCCTTGGCGTAGAGAAGTTGAAGATGCAAAAAGAACGAAGATCATCCAGCCCGGCGGTGATCCAATCAGCATGATACCAGGAGGCGATCCACCATCGTGGTTTCTTTGACTGTCTCCGCTCTCCTTCTTCTTATCGAGCTCTCCGTCGACACAAGGTCTCTCTTTTTTCTATTCTTATCCGTGGTTTCTTGTGCTGTGTTTTCTTTCTTTCTCACTGATTCTCCCGTGTTTCTTGGGGTGATGTTGTGTTTCAAACAACCAACGTGCTTCATCCGCTTTCATGTCTCCACTTCCATCGGATGTGATTTTTCTTTTAGTCTTATCTTGAAAGCTACAGTTCTCTATTTCATACTCAGTCAGTCGCCTTGTCTGTCTCTTTCCTTTTTGTCCTTCTTTCTACATGGGCTAAGTTTTCCGTCCGTAGGCTCCTTCATCGCTTTTTCGTCTTTGCCGACCTTTCCTTCTCTTCCCAGCTTGTTCTTTTGTTTCTTTCTTCGTGACGTCTCATTTTTCTGACTCTCAAGAAAGTGTCATCTCTTTGCTTCTCGCCATCCTCTTTCTGAAACAGACCGATGCCACACACCCTTGTTTGGCCTTCCTTGTTTTTCTTCCTCTCCTTTTCTTCTGCTTCTTGCCTCGGAAGCATGTAAAGATCGAGCAGGAAGAGCTTCCAAAGGATTCTTGTGTGTCGGTTGTATTTCTTTTCTCTTCACACATTCAAGAGCTTAGCATCACCAGAAAGAGATCTCTTCTTCATCTTTTTCTTTCTCCCCGCATAGGCGTCTCTTTCCCTCGTTGGCTTCTCGCCGCTGCACTCCATGTGTTTCACGAGAGATAAGGAGAGTCTGTGAATTTGTAGTCTTCCGTTCATGAAAAGAAAGAAAGATAAACGCTCTTTGCACTAGTTGAAGGCTTCTTTTCGCTCACTTCTATTCTATCTCTCCGGCGCACTCTCCATCTTCTCGGCTGGCAGTGTTGAAGAGCGCCGCAGATTATTTTCGAGACGTTCAACCGAAGAAGACGAGAGGCTTTTCTCCTGTTTTCCTTAGACTTTTTCACTCCGTTATTCTCCTGATTTTTTCCTGTAGAAACCCTCCCCATTCATCATTTTTCCTGTCTTGCGTGCTAATAGGAGAGATACACTTCTTTGTCAAGGAGTAACGCAACTCCTCTCCTGTCGAGACTTTTCTTTGTCTTCTTTTTTGAACTCTCTTTCCGATTTCTTGTGTTCGTATGCCGGGTCCCTCGAAACTTATCGCATTTCTTTCATGGGTATCGAAGAAAAAGTCGAGAGACATCCTATTCTCCTCTTGTTTCTTATCCGGGATCTCTCTCCTTTGCTTTCTTCTCTTCATCCCATCACAGAGCTTTGCTCTGCTATCGAATCTTCTCGACTATCGCGACGACTGTCTAGACCGATTCTTTTCTTGTCAGATCTTCCTCCATTCTTCTACATGTCCACACATCTCGTGTCTCTTCATAAAATTGAGTCTTGAGAAGAGACAGAGTTACGTCTTTCTTCTTTCTCTACCACGTATTGCGAGAGATGGATAGATACATCAAACATAGATCGATAGAGGGAGAGAGAGAGAATGAATAAGAACCACTGAAGTCGGTTGTTTCTCCCTGGGCCAGATTCCCCCTGGAGGTGCCGATGGAGTCTATCTCTTGGAATTGAAGAGCAATAGAGTGTAAGGGAGTTCGAAAGAGAGAGGTAGAGATAGATAGGTAGATAGATAGAGAGACAGACATCGATCGATTCAAGAGATAGAGAGAGAGATAGACAGAGATCGGTCGACTATAGAGAAAGAGAGATAGAGTGGTGTTTCTTCTCCTCCTGATGTATAATGCCTTTCTTCAGTCGACGTCGCCGTGATAAGGCAGCTGAGCCATCGCATGAAATCTCTTCTTCTCCCTCGTCTCCTGTACCTCCTCCCGTCTCCGTACCTTCTACTTCTCTGTCTGCTTCTGCCTCTTCTGTAGCTCACCATAAGGACAAGAATAGAACGGGGAGAACAAGCTTGTTTTCATCCAAGAGAACCTCCTCGAGACTTTCTTCCTGTGACCGTGAAAGAGGAGAGGATCATGTTTCAAAGAAAGAAGCAAGTGACCCTATAGAAACGACCCGCCATAAACGTACAACGGGGGAGTATTCCGCGCCTCTTCAGTCTTTCTCGTCCTCTTCTGGAAGTCCAGGGGGGCCAAAGACCTTCTCGCATCTTCCTAACAGGACAGCAGGAGGTGGGGGTGGAGCAGAAGAAGAGGGAGATCTCCCTTCTCGTGAAAAGACAGCTTTTTCTTACTCGAAAGCAGATAAATACGGTGAGAAACCTGACGCCTCTTCTAGTAGGCCAGGGAGAAGATCTTTCTCGAGACATTTCTCGTGGAAAGGGCTTTCTCGCTCTTTCTCTTCTTGTCGATCGTCATCGTCAACATCTGCGGCCGGCGGTGGATCTGGCAATTCTTCTTCTTCGTCGTCTTCCTCTGCATCCAGAGGTTCTCTTTTCAAAAAGAAGAAAGGAAAATCTCATCGATCGGGCGAGAAGAGCTTCAGTAAGAAGTCTAACTCCTCGTCTTCTTTCTCTTCTTCTCCCCACCTTGATCTACGAGCTAAAATGTCCTCGTCGTCCCATAATGAAAGCGGGGGGGGGACAGGGGGGAGTCATGGCCTAAGTCGGGGCGGCAGTAGCAGCGGAAGTGCAGGAGGCACTGGGGAGTTCAAGAGACCATCGAGATCTCTTCCTCGCCCTGGAGCAAGGGGACAATCGACGTCAGCACATCGATCTGGAACTTCAGACATGACGTGTAAGGAGTCACACGCGGCTCTCTCTTAGAGCTTTTCCCCGTCTCATAAAGAAGAAATGCAATGACTTCACAATACAAAAGATGGTGCTTTCATCCTTTCGAGCTATCCGTTTCTATCCATCTATCTATCTATCTCTATCTAGCAATTATATCTTTGGACAGAGACACCTGCCACTAGAACTAGCTTCTTTTCACGGAGAAATGACTCGAGATGAATCATATCTGTCTTTCTTCAGTCTATCTATCTACCTATCTATCTGTATCTCTGGCATCTGTATCTCTCGGTGGGGGTAGAGATAGACGAACAGGAGCAGCAATTTCGAGAGAAGATGGTCTTATATGAAGGGTATGGTCAGTCTCTTCCAGAGTGTCAAGAAGAAGGAGGAGAGGAGTGAAACTAGCCCCTTCTGTAGGATTGCCTCGTTCTTCTTGGCTGTTTCCTAGCTACCAACTAGCCTTCAACGATGAACGGCATGTATGCTTGTATAGTCTTCTATTTCTTCTTCTTTGCAATCTCTCTCTTTCTTTCCTTTGTTCTTCTTGTCTTACACCTTCCTCTCTCCTTCCATCGACATACTTGCATATACATATATATCTACATAGATGTATATCTAGATCCATCCGTTTCCTGTCCATACACAGTCTTATCCACGCAGACTCCTTCGATCCTATCCACCTTATATCTACCTTGTATAGATGTATCCATGTATATATGAATTTGTATGTATGTATGTATGATTATGTATGCACATGGGTGATGTACATGTATGTATGAATATGTCTCTATCTGTTCTGAGTCTATTGATATCTCTTCATTTTCTTCTCAGCCTTTTCGTCCCTTTTTCTCTTTCTTTCTTTCTTTCTCTCTCTCTTTCTCTCCCGCTCTCTTTCTTTTTTCTATCTCCATCTCTTTCTTTGCTTGTGTCTTTGTTTCTCTTCTTTTTCTTCTTCTTTTCTGTATAGCCTGGGCGATGGTTCCGGTCTCTCAGGCAACACCGCCAGGAGGTCTTTTAGCTTCACGTCACCCTACGCCGGAAGACCTTCAGTCTCCAGAAGGGACGATCCTAGGAGGTCTCTTTTCAACGAGGAAGCCGAAAGACGCAGGAGCAGGTCTATCAAGTGGTCTGAAATCTGTAGGCAAAGGCGTAGCTGCAGGCGCCGCCTCTCTTTTCGTTCTCCCAGCAGTTGGAGCGACACAGCAAGGTGTAGGAGGCTTCTTTAAAGGCGTCGGGGCCGGGGTGATCGCAGCCGTTGCTTTGCCTGTGACAGGCGTCTGTGTTGCGGGGTATCAAGTAGCTCGAGGACTTGTGAATACACCTGAAGCCATTCATGAAAGAAGCCAGGGAAAAAAGTGGGACAAAAAGAATCGAGTAAGTCCACAGACACACAAAGAGAGAGAGAGAGAGATAGGTAGGTAGATAGGTAGTGATGGAGAGGTAGATGAAGAGAGAGAGAGGAAGGGATAGATAGATGAGGTGGGGACGAGCCATAAAAGGAAAGGAAGGAAAGAGATGTATTAGCTGTGCTTGCTTGATGATAAGATGACAGGGTGGCGCGGAAAGGTGTGCACAGATCACGGTCAAACTGCTTGGAAGCAGGGGAAGATAAGGGGAATTCAAGTGGGCGGCCATCGGGATCAGTAGGTCGTATGAATTCGAGAGACTCGAGAGTCCGCAGAGACGAGCCGGTATCAAAGGGAGATCGAAAGGAAAGAGGACATTCGGACGTGTTGAAAAGACCGGGATCGGCGCGGGAAAGGGGACCTGAGGCAGCGCGACTAGGGGGAGAGCTTGCCGCCGGAGAGAAGTGTCCTCGGCATATGAATTCCAGTAGACACACGCGCCACGAAAAACAAAAGACCGAGGGGGTGAGCAGATCCCCCTCAAAAAGACAAGAGTCTCCTGACAAAGACCGTGGCCACTCGAAGAGTACCAGGTCATCGCCGAAGCTGGAAGATGAAGAAGGACGGAGGCGCGCGGCCAAAGAAGACCGCTGAGTCCGAGTCCCTCTGCAGATGGACGTCCACGGCACAGAGACGGAGACAGAGAATCCAAGCACAAACAT
>NW_027155066.1:0-16006 GCF_002600585.1 Cystoisospora suis | reverse complement strand
GTTCACCACCCCCAGTCATTCTCTTCCGGCACTCCCTACTACGGCTTACCGGTCTACACCTTTCATCGGCAGTTAGACTTCTTTTGTTCAAAATAGGAAGAAGATTAAAGAAGAAAAAACACACAGCGCATCCTGCCTAGAGAGAGAGGGAAGAGCGGGGAACCCGACTTCTTAGTGAGGCAGGAAAGAGAGAGACATCTCTCCTCCTCAGTCTCCTCTGTACTGCATGTTGAGAGGAAAATGTGGCTTTCTGCAGGATGAAGGAGTTTCTATGGAATTGTTTGGTGGTGTATATACACCTCATTTTGTGATGTGTGTGTGGATGTCTGAGTCGCTTGTCGTTCATCGTTCTTCTTAGGACATCTGCACAGCGAAAGACCATTGCATGCATGCAGGACATCAAGGGGGGATATACTTTTCCTCACGTGTTCGGTGTTGTATGAAGAAATGCTTTTCTTGTTCACTCCATCTTCTTTCTTTCTCCGTATCGAATTGAAGTGAAACTTATCTTCACTCCACATAGCTTCTATGCAGCATTAGCGATACTACACATATACCTTCTATGTATATGTCTGAACGCAGATATATATATATATAGGGCCCATGCAGATAGGCTCTATAAGGAGATGTGTGTACTTTGTATAGGCAATGCTGTACATGTTTCTCTACTCTATCGATACTTTAGTTGGGTGAGCTCCTTCTGATAGAGATCAAGTCTAGAGAGTCAAGAGTGAAAGAAGATTGTCTCCAAACAAAGTGACGTTTGGCTGAGAGAAGCTCTGGCGTGACGCAGACTGGCAAGAAAAAACCCGAATTCCTTCCTTCTGTCTGGTGTATGTACACCTCACACCCCCACACAGTCACTTTCTTCACTATCTATCGACTCGCGCACTCGCGGAAGGTTTCATCCACGCCAAGAAGAAAGTAAGGACCTTCTCAGCTCTATGAAAACAGTGGAGATCAAAATTCCTCACACCCCTATGGAGACTTCTTGACCTCTTAGGACTGTCACACTCGCCCCGCCACACCATCCACCCAGTCCCTCTGTGGAGATCTGCTTTCTATGCATATATATAGATATATATACACGATGTGAATGTGCCACATACTTAGCTAGACAGAGACACAGGCTCATGGGAGGACCATCTTTCCGTATGGAGAGAAGAATAGATAGATGGATCTTCTATGTATACCAGCGAGGGAGGACTTTGAGTAGTAGATATTCAGACTTTCTTTCTGCAGTCTTTGTTTCACCGACTGGACACTTTTCTGTCGATAAGAAAGAAGTGAGAGATAAGAGATGGAAAATGAAGAAATGAGAGATAGGAGATACAAATCAAAGAGAAGGAAACAATGCTAATGCGTACTCCCAGTGTCGTCTCTCTTTTCTTCTTATCCTGTCACACCCCGAGGAAATTCGCCAGGTGTACATACAGCGCAATAGCTCTCTCTTCTTTGTTACGTCGGTTTGTTGCTCTTTCATCTAGATCAGCCCACATCCTTCCATAGGGAGCAAGCAATCATCACCGCTAGTCACCTCTCCGTTTCAGAAGAAGGGACAGAAAGAAAGAAAGAAGAAAGGAGACAAGAGCAGAAAGAGACTTCGAGAAATATCGTCCGTCTGGCTTGAATAGAGAATCATCTGTCATAACCTCTATTGCAATTGGGAAGAGAAAAAGAAAGGAAGAATATGGAAAGAAGCAGTATTGGTCTTGCTTGACGAGGTCTCACGGCCGGATGATAGATTCTTCTCTTACTTCTTCGTAAAGAGAGAGAAACAGACAGACAGAAGAAAGAGAAGAAGTTTATCTAATCTTTAAGTATCAATGATAGAGAATGAGTAGTGATGCATATCCATCCTCTTCAGTCTACGGATACACACACATATCGCCTGTACATCTATCTCTCTTGCAGTGTATGTGCAGTATCGAATGAGGTGTATGTACACTCGAAGGAGGAGGAGCTGTGTACTACTACAGGTCCTACCCATAGTGATCGGCGTCAAATGAAATTTCCGCTCTTCTAAAAGATCGACCACGCACAGATAGATCCAGAAGCAATCTTCTCCATACAAGTAACAGAGAACTCGAGGGAGAGAAGAATAGAAGAAGAATCGAGCAGAAAGAAAGAGAGAAAGAGAGAGAGGCGCCTCGTTCACTCATTCATTCAGCATCGACTTCGTCACACTCCTAGCTCGAAAGAAAAATCGACTTCATCCCTTCCATTTCTCTTCGTCTTGTTGTTCTATTCTTTCCTCTTTCACTTTTTCTCTCTCCTTCTTTGTAGTCTTTCTTCCTTGTCTTCGATTTCTCAAGGGAAAGCCTCTTTCTCTCTTCTTTCTCTGAGCTGATGTGTCACACGTCTATGTCAAAACACTTCCCTCTTATACATCTAACTAATAACCTATCTGTCTATCTCAGAACTCTTTCTCTGTTTCTTTCTTCGTCGGAATTCCCTTCTTCCTTTCTCTCTCTCGATGCTCTCTCTCTTTTTCTCTCTTCTTTCTTTGATCTGACGAAGGAAAAGAAGAAGAGGCAGATATGAGGAGAGAGAGAAGAACGACAGTATCAAGTCGATTCTTCCTCGTTGTGTTTCTTTCTTCTCTCTTTCTTCTTCTTTTTCTTCTTCTTCCTTATCTGTCCTCTTATCCTCTTCTTCTTCTCCTTTATTTTCCCTTCCCTCTTCTTTCGCCTTCTCTCTCCTAGTTTATCTCTAACACATCGAAAACGATCTTTCTCTCCATCTTTCCTTTTCTTTCCTTCTCATCATTCCCATACCAAAAGGAAAACTTTTCTTTTCTTCTCTTCTCCTCTCTTCTTTTCTTTTAAAGGGACTCCCTCGCACCAGTGAAGAGATAGAGTTTCAAGAGATGAGAGAGAGAGAGAGGGAGAGATATGTGTGGCTGTATGCCTCTCTCCCTCCTCTTTCTTGTCTCTTTCAACTCACCTTTCCGTTCTTCTTCAAGTTTTCTCTCTTCTTCCTTTTCTTTTCTTCACTCATTCTGCTATCGATTTACATCCTTGTCATGCAGTGGGAGAGGAAAGAAGACGAGGTGTCATTCTTCTCTTCATCCTTCTCTTCTCTTTCATTCTTCTCGTCAAAACTCTTTACAAACTGTCATCACAATGAGAACCCGTCGATTCTTCTTCTTCTTCTCTTCTTCTTCTTCTTCTCTCTCGCCCTCATCGCCTTCTTCCTGTTTCCATTTGAAAGACTTAGATCTTTCTTCTTCTTCTCGGGAGTCTCTTTCGTCAGCTTCTCCATCTTCTTCATACACATCCTGTTGCTCTTTATTCTTCCCTTCTAAAATTCCTCTTTCCCCCCCTATCCCTCATTGTCATTCGAGAACTTCCTCTTCATCTCTCTTTCCTCTTCTTCTTCACGCTTCTTCTCCTCCTCTTCCTTCTCCTCTTTCTTCTTCTTCTTGTCTCTCTTGTCCCTTCTTCTCCTCTCTCCATAGCCTTCCTTCTCTTCGGCGTGCTCCTCTCTCTCTCATCTCTCCCGCCTGTCTCTCTCCAACATGCTTCTCTTTCTCGTCATCTTCTCCTCCAGACAGAAAGAAGAATAGAGAGTCTTCCTCTTCTTTCTCTTCTTCCTCTTCTTCTTCATCTCCTACGCCCTCTCTTGCCTCTCCTTCTCTATCTATTTTAACGCACGAAGAGCATCTCTCTTTAGATGCAATTTTGAATCTAGTAAACTCTCTCCTAAAAGATAAGCACTTCGTCTCTTTTGCGCATGTACATACACCTCAACATCCCGCTTCTTCAGCTGGCCTTACACCTGGCGAATTCATTGTCTGTCTCCACCGGATAGCCGAAGCTTATAAGCGGACAAATGACAAGGATCTTCTTCTCTCTTCTGCTTCTTCTTTTGAAAAGACAGAAGATGAAGAAGATTCTGCAGAGAGGAAAAGAAAAAGGACACTCTCGAGAGATTTCCGTTTTAGACTTCTCTTAAGAAAAGTTCAGAACAGACTTCTCTCTTTCACAGCTGTGGAGCTCTATCGACTCCTTGTCGCCTTAAGTCGCCTTGGAGTAAGAAGACCATAAAAGAAAGAAAGAAAGAAGGAAAGGGAAGAAAGAAAGAAGAAGGAAAGGGAAGAAAGGAAGAAAGGATGTGACTGAGATTTTCTTCTCTTAAGTTCATTGGTATAGATTTGTGTACGTTTCTAGAAAGATACAGTTGACGTCTGTTTAGATCGAAAGAGAGGTCGGAGATCTCATCTTTAATCTTTAGAATTCGTCTTCTTCTCTCTCCTTCAGTTTCTTTGCTTTTCTTCTTCTCTTTCTTCTGCTACCTGCTGTACATACACCCCAATGACGAAACAAAGAACTGTCGCCTGACGTGTCTTTTCTCTCCTTTCATTCTCTCGTGTTTTCTCACCTCGGGCCTTTCTTGGCGTGTATCTAAATTTCTATTCAAGTTCATCTATTTCTCTATACACATAGACAGATATTCTAGGTAGATAGATAGAAGCACATAGAGACAGAGAGATAGATACACAGACAGATAGATAGACGCATAGAGGAAAGATAGATAGATAGATATGTGAGTATTGTGCATAGTATATCTATCTTTATACAGGTATATATATATATATACGTATGTATATATATATGGTGCTAAGGCGCTTCGACTGTATAGAGTATATACGCATTCATTCTGGGGATGTAGAGAAGAATCTGACAGTTTTCTTTTCTTTTTCTTTCTCTTCAGTCTTTTCTTGTTTCTCTGGTCTCAAATTTGCTTTTTCTCTTCGTAGGAAAGGGTCTGTTTTGCTAGAAGATGTCTCCTCTCTGTAGCAGGTGGCTAGTATGCCTGTCATTCAGGTGTATGTACAGCTTGCGGTGGAGGGGGAAAGGGGCAGGCAGATTCGCTCTCTTATCATTCCTTTCTTCTTCGTAAAGAAAGAATTCCTACAGCAAATAACTCTCTGCCTTCACACGTTGTATGTATGCATGTATCTCTCTGTATATGTAGATCTATATTGTAGATATGTTTCATGTTTCTCTTCTTTCCAGTTCATCTCTTCTCCGCTCATTGCTTGCCTATCTAGATCATCATTAAGAAGCTTATCAGAATATCCCCATTCTTTACATTCTACTTTCTTTCTCTAGGAAACTTCCTTCCCTCGTTGTCTCTCCCTTCGGTCCTTTCTCGTCTATCATCTACCTCCTTCTCATCTTTCCTTCTCTCTTTTCTCTCTGCCTGTCTTTTCTTTCTTCCTTTCTTTCTTTCTTTCTTTCCTTCATTCCTTCTTTCTTTCTTCTGTCTCCCTCTGTCTTCTTCTTTCTTTCTCTCCTTGTTTCTTTCTTTTTGTGTTGATCTTCAGTATTGCCCGAGAGAGCTATTGTCTTCTATCCTTCGTCTGTTGGCTCCGGAGCCCCCCTTACCATCTTCTCTTCAAGCGTCTTCTCTCTCTTCTTCGTCGAATATCTCCTTTTCTTCTCCTCCTCCAGAGAGTTTAAGAAATCTTTCTTCTCTTCAGCTATCTCATCTTCCTATCCTTCTTTCATCTCTTGTCTCTCGAGCTAATTCCGAAGAGAATGAGAATCTGCGCACCTTTCTTATCGCTTATACTAGCTATGTGTCTTCTACTCTTCTCTCTCAAGTATCTCCTTCTTCTCCTTCTTCCTCCTTGAGCCAAGAAGAAAGAAAAGAAGAAGAAGAAGAACAAAATGTCGATATAGAAGAAGGTCAGCAACAAGAAAAAGAAGAAAGGAGATCTTCTTCTTCTTCTTTGCGAGACCCTTCTTCTACTTCTTCTCTACATCTCTCCCAGAAAGATCAGAGAGAAACTCCCTCTTCTTCTTCTTGCTCTCCTCTCCATCCGCATCACTTTTCTTCTGCTTCTTCTCCCTCTCTTGAATCGCCGCCTAAGTCTTTTTCTTTGAATGACTTGAGCTTTATAGCTATAGGCATGTCGACTCTAGGTTATCGCGATCTCTCATTTCTTTCTCTCCTCGCTGAAGCAGTTACCTGTGAACTTGAGAAGAGACAAGAGAGAGAAGGAGAAGAAGAAAGCTTAGAGTCTAGAGGGAAGAACCTTGCAGGAGGAGATAGGAGGAGAAGAGCAGGAGAAAGAGGACAAGAGGGAGAAGAAGAAGAAGATTTCTTATTAATTCGCAAATCACGAGAATGTTTGCCTCTTGTCAATTGCCTCTTCAGCTTTGCAACTCTAGGAATTCTTCATCCGCGACTCTATCATTGTCTCTTTTCTTCTCTTCGGCGTAAGCCCATTTTTCTCCATCCATCTTCAATCTATCTTTAATCTAGCTTTCTATCTATCTATCTATCTCTAATCTATCTATCTGTGTTTCTCTCTCTAGGTTCTCTCTTTCCGCTTTCTTCTGCCGAGAAAGAAAGATGAGAGAAAAGAAGGAAGAGGGGGAGGAGAAAAGGAGGAGAAGACAAGTCTCTAGAAGAAAAGAAGAATCTCGAGATTTCTTTCTCCGTTCATTCATTCTGACTTGTGTCAACTATCTCTATCTCTCCTTTTCAGGCGATAGTTGGACTACACGAAGAAACGATTCGCCTTATATTCGGAAAGAAGTTTTTTGCACTCACAGTCTCTCGCCTTCGATCTTCTCAAGAGGCATTAGGCACAAGTGTTTGAGTATCTATGTTTCTTTCCTTCTTCTTTCGTTGTGGCTTTCCGTCAATTGGAGAATCGGTCCTCTGCTTTCTCTTTTCTCTCTTTTTCTTTCTCTTCTTCGTTTTCTCAGTCTTCTTAGTGAAGCCGAGAAGAAGAAGATCGTCTCATCTTTCTTTTCTTCTTTCATTCTGTCCGTGTTTCTTTCCTTTTCTTCTCAGAGAATCTGAAGTTTCTAACGTCTTCTCAGCTAGCTAACACAACTCTCGCCGTAGCATCTCTAACGGCGTTAGGAGAAGCTTCATCTTTCTTTCCTTTCGCTTTCTTATCTGTACGTACACTCGATCTTCTAAGCCTTCTCTGTCTTCTCAGCTATCTCCCTCGTCTTCTCTTACAACACTCTCTCGACAAATTTCTTTCTCTCCCTCTTCATATATGTTTCTTCTTCACGACAGGAATATAGACAGAGCGACACACATCTATTTCCCTCTCTCTGTGTATCTATGCATGTATATACATGTATCTCCGTCTCGATGTGGCATAGATACAGACATGTCAGAGAAGCTGAGAGAAGAGACAGATTCATCTACATACATAACATATCTATCTATCTATATATGTATTCATATATGGATACACGTGTATATGTATGTGTATGTGTAGGTGTTGTGTATGTCGACTTGTGTGTCTCTTGATGAGACTCTACGTGATAGGGAGCATTTCCTATGTCTCATGTCGGCGTAGAGTTGATCCCTCACATATTCAGGAAAGAGAGAGAGGAGTGTGCTTTGGTTCTTTGTATGGATGATAGAAGTTTAGCTTGTTTCTCCTCTCTTTTTTGAGAATCCGAGTGTATGTACACAGCGCTGAGAAATACGCGGCTGTTCATCGTGTGTATGTGCCTACAAAGGTTTCGTAGTCATTAAAATCTTCTCTTCTTCTCTTCTTTCTTTTCACTCCCATCTACGGAATTACCATCTGCACACCCACTCTCACACACATATAGAAGGTTAGATTAGATTCGATAGATTCTTTTCTTAGGTTGACTTAAAGAGCTTTTCTTGCCTTTTCTCTCTCATCCTCAAATCTCTCTCTTATTCCTTTCATCTTTGCTTTTCTTCTTTCTCTCTTTCCTTCCTTTATTTCTCTTTTTGCTATGACGTTTCTTTAGAGTTTGGAGACAGCTTTAGAAGAGAGATGCAGTGCAGGAGGAAGGAAGAGAGAGGGTGAAAGAAAAGGGAGAAGTTCCTCTCTGTCTCTCTTTTATTTGGAGAGGGAGGAGGCTGCGACCTTAGCTTGGGCCTTGTGTTCCTTAAGACTTTATGAAGGCAATCCAGGCCTCTTTACTAAACTTCTCTTTCATGCATCTCCGTACATTCCCAATGCCGCCGCCTTCACACCTGCTGCAGCAATAGACAGGTAAGTTAGATCTTAGAGAGATGGATTAGAAGACATAGACAGAGACATTGAAGATAGAGAGATCAAAGATAGATGCATAGATAGATAGACGGAAGAAAGATAGAAGGATAGATAGATTAAAGATAGACTAAAGATGGATGGGGAGGTAGAGAAGAGACGAACTGAATGAATGAACGAATGAATGGATGAGAGAAAAGAAAGAAAGAAGGAAAGAAAGAAGAGTTGTCCTCTAGTGTTTCTTTAACACTTCTTCTTTTTCTTTCTGCTTTGTTTCTCCCCTTGCTCGACATTTAAGCTTTCCTTAAGAGCAGCGTGTTATTTCTCTTTTTCTCTATGGATTTCTTCTATTGTGATCGGATCTTCGCTAGCGTCAGAAGCTAGATACACATACACCGGGAGAAGTTCCTAAGTGCATGAAAGATACGAAGAAAGAAGGAAAGAGAGTTTAAGGATAAGGGGGAAAGAAAAGTAGTTCTTTTCTCTCTTCTTCATATGACTAGCTTTTCTCCCTTACATGAAGACACACAAATGTCTGTTTGTCTTCTCCAACCTTTCTTCGTTTTCCTCCCTGTCTTTCTTCTTTTTTCTCCTCTCTCTTCTCTTTTTCTTCTCATCGTCTTGTTCCTTTTCTTCTTTTCTGTAGTTCGCTTCTCTTTCATCTTCTTCTCTACGCGGTGTGTGTCTTTCTACTCTTCGTGGAAAGAAAGTGTTTCTTCATGATAGATCCCCTCTCCTTCGCTCTTTCTTTCCTTCTCTCGCTAGGTGTACATACACCTCGAAGACAAAAAACAAGAAAGACATGCATGCTTGCAACTTCCACAGAGGTCCACCTTCTCTCTTCTCTCATTCATTCATTCATTCATCCATCCTGTCATTCTCTCTTGATCTCTGTCTATAAGTTTCTATCATCTTCTTTCTTGACATAAACCTTCATGGTATCTGTCTCTTCTTTTTCCTCGCGTGCGTGAATAGAGGGCTAGGGAGATAGACAGACAGAGAAATCTTCTTCTCTCATGGTGGCATATCGAACAGATAGAATCTTTTCTGTTTCTTCCATAGGCGGGAAGATGAGAGATCTCTTGTAGATGAAGAAGAAGAAGAAGAAGTACAGAAAGAAGACCAGGAGGAAGAAGAAGAAGAGATAATACAGCATCTTCAGCAGATACGTATTGATCTTCGGTTGTCTTCTTCTCCGTCGATTAAGCGATTCTATCAAGTGCGTGTTTCCGCTTTTCATTCATCTTCTTTCTTTCTTCTCCTTTGAAGAGTCTCCTGATAAGCCCAGAAGATACAAGGGGGAAGATCCAGTCTAGTTCTTTCTCTCTCTGTCTCTTCTTCTTTTCCTAGCATATAGATGGATGTCTTTCTGTAGCAAAGAAGTTCAAAGAAAGAGAAAGCACTTTCTTTGTGTCTTTCTGTCTCGTCTTTCTTTCCTCTCTTGTTTCTTCTATCATCAGCTCGCCACTCCGTCTCTTCTTCAAGTTTCTCTTCCTCTCTTTCTTTTTTGTCTCCCTAGTCCCCCTCTTCGCCTCTTCTGTCTTCCTTGTGTCTCTTCTATTTGAAGCCCTTCGATCTATTTCTTTTTCACCTATCTATCTATATCTGTCTGACTTTTCTATCTACGTGCCTTGCAATCTGTCTATGTTTTACTTCATCTGTCTTATGTGTATCTGTCTCTCTTTCCTTTAGCTATCTATACGCCTTCAACCTCTCCATTTTTCTTTGAACTACTATCTGTCTCTCTAGCTATTGGTGTGTCTCTCTTCAATCCTTCTCTCTTCTTCTCCTCCTTGCTTCACATGCGTCTGCTTCGTGGGCAACTCCAATTGTAGAGATCAAAAACGTGCATGTTCTCAGGCATATATATCTATATCTATATATATATACATATATACATATATATATATATAGATCTACATCTGTCTGTCTTTAATCTATCTATCTGTATACATGTCGATGTATTGGTGTAGGTACGCAGTGGTATATGTAGTATATGTATACATATTGATATGTGTATGTATATATATATATATAAGTATGTACTTGAAGGCTGAGTAGAGAGGGAGGAAGAGAGGTCGTTTCTCTTTCGTGTCTTTTGTCTTTTCAGGATGATCGACGAACTCCCGAAGAGAAGAGACTGTGGAATTGGCTAGTTGGTACTGATGCTAATGTCGATGCTGTTGATGTCGATGCTTGTGGTGATGCGAGGAGTAGCTTAGAAACAGAAGAAAGAAAAAGACGAAGTATCGACGATGCTGACAAGCATGATAATGACCACGATGAGGATGAACAGAAGGAGGAGGAGGAGAAGAAGAAGAATAGAAGAAGAATAGAAGGAAGAAGAGAGAGAGAAGATTCTTCTCAGATCCCATCCGATGTCTTACAGGCTGAAGCACAGGTTAGATACACAAATAGATCTATCTATTTGTTTCTACTTTGATGTAGGGAGATAGAGATAAAAGATCGATAGAATGTGAATACAGTGAAGATGTCTCGATACTCTTTCTTCTATTACCTCCTACCTTCCAAAGAAGACAGATGAATGACACGAGATGTTCTGTCTCTCATATGATCTTCTCTTCCTTCTTTGGTGTCTTTTCATTCACCTCGTCTCCTCATCCTATCGCTCGGAAATCACTTAAGCCCATATCCATATATATATATATATATCTATATATATACATGTATATGTGAGTGTGTATATGTATTCATCTCTCTATATGTGTATAGATGTCTATAGGATGAGAGTCACCTATTCGATTGGTTGCTTATAGAAGCTTTAACGACATACATGGAATGACAGAGGCAAGAAAGATGGAGGCGAAGAAGAAAGGCAGGCCGTCATGTTCTCTCTTCATTTGATCTATGTCTGTGCATGTAATGGGACGCCAGTATTGATACATACATGTTAATCTACGGTGCTTAACATAAGTTACTTTTTTATATCGGACTGTCTTTTCCTTCAGATCTACGATCTGCTTGAAAACGATCAAAATCTTCTTCTTCGGCTCCTGCACCAATCTTCTGAAGAAAAGACAGCGAAAGACACTAAATGCATATTCATGACTGCTGTCTCTAGTGAGCTGAGCTCTCATTCTATCTCTCCTTCTTCTTTTACTCTCTCTCCTGATGCTTCTTCTTCTTCCTCCTCTGTTTCCTCTTCTCCACACTTGGCTGACGATCAGGAAGATCTCGGCTTATATTCGAGTCACGATCGTGATAGGAGTGGTACACTTGTTGACAGGAGTCGACTGTGCCTTGAGAAAGGGGGGATTGCATGCGGATTCTATCGATGCTCTCTGATAGCTCACTATAAGAATGAGCCTAGAATTGAGAAAGAAGCGGAGATAAGAAGCTTCGAGAAAGAGAAGGGACCTGAAAGAGACATTGAAGAAAGAGACGCTTCTTGCATAAGAAAACTCGCAGTCATTGTCGACTTCACTACGTTCGCAGATCTCTCAGGACCGACGGATATCTTTCTCGCTATGAAGTATAGACATATCCTTCTCTCTAACTACTCCTTGGTAAGTGTATTCTAAGAGAAAAAGAAGAGAGAAAGAGAGAATATGTTCATGTTTTCTTTTACCTTTCTTTCTTTTCTCTCATGAAATCCTAGGAAGATCCTATATATTCTCTTCCCTCTCTTCGGTACTCTAGCCGCTATCATTCATGTAGATCCATCGGGTGTACATACACCTCATCCTTTAGATCATTTGGGGGGTGTACGTACACCACGGGACTATACCACTTCATAGAAATCCTCGATTTCCTGCTACTATGATCATCGTTATTATATGAAATATGAACTGCTGTCATATCTCCAGTGGTCGAGGTTATGTTCGTCTCCCGAAGGATAGATAGAGAGAGTATCCAAGATGAAGTCACGAGAAGAAAAGCTTCCTTTCTTTCTTCTTCTTATGGAAATCTCTTATTCCTCGTCATACACCTCCTAGCACGTCTTGCGAGTGCGCCTTTTCTTTCTCTCTCTCTCGGACCGCCGCAGTCACGGCTACCCACCGTAGGGTTCTCTTCATCTTTCTTTCTTTGCACGTGTCTTTTCTCTTTGTCAGATCATCGTGAGATTCGCGGAGTGGAAAGAGCTAAGCTCTGACGAAGAAAGAAAAGCTTACTTATTCGCAAATGTCGTGAACCAGAGAAGAGATTCTTGACAGAGAAAGGAAAGGAGTTTTCGCTTTAGGCTAAGCCCTAGACTCTTTCCTGGTCTTTCTCTCTTCACTACCGCTGAAAAGACCTTCTATCTCCGACTGCCGGATGATCAGAGGAGTTGTAGATGGGTGCATCATTCTTTCGCAAGTCACACACATGTCGAAAAAGAAAAAGAGAAGTCTTCTGTAATTCTCCTATCCATTCAAGAAGAAAAGACAGATCGATTGCTTTGGGTCTATAATCTTCCTTCATCGCCGCGATACTTTGCGGGGAGGAACGGAGACGAAAAGTAGACAGCTGAGTTATATTCTCAAGTAACTTTTCATTCAATCATTCTCTCTTTTTCTATCCTTTTCTCTCAACTTTTCTTTTCTCTCTTTTTCGTCTCTAAAGATTTCTTCTCTCATTAGTTTGCAAAACACACGCTAAGCGAAATTTCAAACGAACCAAAGAGAGCACGGGATGAGGTATGATCGTCAAGTCTCCACTCAGTTGGATGTATCATGCGGCTCTTCGGGTGTACATACACCACAAAAAAAGAAGCAGGAAAATACCGCCAGCCTTACTCCTGGCACTAGTACTCCTCAGTCGACAACTTCTCCTGGTCATCATACACTCAACGGTCACGTATAAAGCTATTCATCTCTCTCAAGACAGGCAGATCGATCGATAGATAGTTAAAAGATAGATAAAGATAGATAGATAGATTTTCTTGTCAGAAATCGCCTAAGATCGTCTTCATCTGGAGTATCACATCTCTTCCGTCTTCTCTCTATTTCTTTCGTCTTTTTCAAAAAGATCAACTTCCTCCTAGTTACACTCGCTACGGCTGCCTTCTGGCTACCCCTAGGGGGCTCGTTTCTTCTTCATCTTCGTATTCTCTTTCTTCATCTCCTACGTGCATCATACTACTGATGCGTGACAAGAAGAAAACCTTCTTGAGCAAGAAGTGGTAGATTAGCTGACCTTATTCTCACTCTGACCCGGCACGGATTTCCTTCCTTTCATTTGTCTCAGTGACGTACCTGCTTTTGTGTATGTATGCCTCACTCAGACGAAGGAGGTGTCTCTATTGTCGTAGACGCATCATACCTATATATATGTGCCTATACTTACTCCATGGAGAACAAGGTCTTCACTTCCGGAGACCGTAGCGATATGCACACGGATAGGTATGCTGCATGCCTAAGAGAACTTCGTCACCAAAAGCTCTCTCTATTACTTATCGTCTTCATCATTATCTAGCTCGCTGTAGCTATACATATATATAGTGAAGTAGATATATAGATATATATACATATATATGTATATAAAGTGGCTATATATGCGTAGTAAAGCAGATACATACATAGATAGTAAAGTAGACAGATATACATATCTCTATATATACCAAAGTATATACAAAAGCTGTATGTGCATACAGCGATCTCATATGTGTGGAAGTCTAGTGGCTATGATACACCTTAAAAAGATCCTTCAGTCAGTCTGTCTGTCTGTCCTCTCTCCGTTGCTATTCTTCTTCTTCTCCTCCCCTCTGTCTCTTCCCCCCCCCTCTTCTTCCTTGGAGCGGAGCTTTTTACTCTTTCTTTCTTTCCTTTGGCCTGAGTTACGTTCTTGCCTTGTATGTGTATAATAGAACTTCCTTTCGGTTTTGTTTCAAGGAGGGTTGTTCTTCTTCTTCTTCTCGAGTGTAGTCTTAGTCAGTTTGAATGATCGTGTATCAATCTCTCTCCATTCACTTTCTTTTCTCGATGAAAAAGGCGCCGCAAACCCACACATATATATGGCTTCAAAAGAAGAAAATGAAAAAGAAGACCAAGAATGAACAGACGAAATAAAGAAAGACGGATGGATGGATGGATTTATTCTCCATAGAATACATGAACTCCTGCTAGGAGAGACCAGGGCATTTTCATCATCCTCACCTTCCGTCACTCAACGAAATGTATGCAGAAACCGTATCTCTCTCTCCATATATATATATATATAGAGAGAGAGAGAGATATAGATATATAGGAAGCACAAATCTGGCCAAGAGGATAGACACATAGATCGATAGTAGACATACATGACTAGCCATAGGAATACTTCTGCTATGGCGATGGATGGCACACACATAGACATACCCCCTCGGCCTCTCCCTTCAAGTCTTCCAGACGACAGACCAACATGTCTGGATCGCTACTCTACCCACCTCACACATCTTCATCGTGATTCATCCTCCTTCTTCTTCTTTGCATATACCTATCTACCGAAGCACTATGTCTCTTACTTCTCTATTCATACATATATATATATATATATATATATGTATATAGCAATATCTATCGTTATATATATACATATACATCTGCACTTTATAGGAGCTTCTTATGTGTATATCCCGACTGATATCTCTTTTTGTCTAGAACGTATGGAGAATGAGGCATCTATGCTGTTAATCGCTACAAGCTGATCTACAGAGATGAAAGATGAAGAAGATTGGGCTGTGACGCCATCCATAAGGTGTCGTCTGTCTGTTTCTCTTGAACTCCTCCAGGAAAAGCGAACTGGAGACCATGGATTTCTTCGTAAGCATCCAGAAGAACGAAGAAGAGAACCGACACCTGATCAATCAGTCTTGCTCTCCTTATCCGACTATAAGGCGAGCATTTTGGGTCTTTCAGGTGGCTGTCCGCTGGCTTGTCGAGCTGCACTTTGACTCGCAGCTGTGGAGGCTTCAGAAGGCTTCATTCCTGGGAACCTATGACATCAAAAAGACACGTCAGAGAGGAAGAATTCAAATAGGAAGAATACGAAAAAGAGTGAGAAAGAAAGAAAGAAAGAGTGAGAAAGAAAGAGAAAGAAAGAATAAAACACAGCAACCAAAAGCCTCGGTTTTCTCTATATGCATATACGAGGTAACGCGCATGCATCCATAGCTGTTTCGATAGATAGATTGAAGATAGATAGATTAAAGATAGATAGATAGATAGATAGATAGATAGATAGATAAAGATAGATAGATTGAAGATAGATAGATTAAAGATAGATAGATTGAAGATAGATAGATTGAAGATAGATAGATTGAAGATAGATAGATTAAAGATAGATAGATAGATTAAAGATAGATAGATAGATAGATCAAATACAGACGATAGATAGATCAAGGATAGATAGATTAGAATGAATAGATAGATAGATGGATAGATCAAAGATAGATAGATGAGAATGAATAGATAGATAGATGGATAGATAGATAGATGGATAGATAGGTTAGAATGGATAGAGTGTCCAAGAGAGATGAATCGAATACAATGAGGGGTCCGGGGATAATTGAAGCTTCTCCAGTCGTCCTAGAATAGAAGAAGAAAGCAGGGAAATCGATCGATGTCACTCTCTTCCTCTCTCTCTCTCTCTATAGCGTCGAAACTGAGGAGACTTCTATCTTTCTTTCTTTCCTTCTTTCTTTTTTCCTGTGTATTTGACGATTTCGAACTTCCTTCTTTTTCTAAGCAGAGAAAGAGAGACAGATAAATCGATCCATCAACTGCAAGGACAACAGGAAGTGTGCTTGAAGATTCTAGAAGGAAATGTCCCTACTTACTTGGCAATACCAATTGCCTCATTCAAAAGAGAGACTTGGCCTGCATATGCATCCAAATCCACGTCGACAGTATCTCCAGCGTTCCTTCTCCTCTCTAGATCATGGAGACTCTGCTGTAGTCGCTTTTCTCTGTCGAGTAAAGCTTCTCGAAGTCCCGCCAGTGCCGGAGTCTTCGCCATACTCACGCTGGAAAAGCAAAGAAAAGATACACAAAATGACACTCCCTACAGTATAGATAGATA
>NW_027155065.1:0-236 GCF_002600585.1 Cystoisospora suis | reverse complement strand
GAAAGTTGGTCCGTGGGAATGGCTCTTCAGGCGTGCAACGAGAGCTCCGTACGCCTCAAATTCACCGAGTTATTCAAGTTTCCAGGTTAGTGTCGGAGGCAGCAGAACCGACGCCACACAACAGGCTACGGACGATTGCAGGGCCCAAGCCCCAGAACGTCAGCAGACCTCTCTAGCAGCGGTACAGGCGAGTGTAGACCGAAAGGAGTCCGGCCAAGAGCTAAGAGCCTATAGAT
>NW_027155064.1:0-642 GCF_002600585.1 Cystoisospora suis | reverse complement strand
ATGGAAAGATAGTCTGTGGTTTTTTCTCTTCAGGCACGGGAAAAAGCGGCTCAGGCCGCAGGGGTCCAAAGTTATTCAAGGGAACATGTTCGGGAGGCACCCGGCCGGGCGCACCCGACGAGAGGAAATTTCTTCGTTTGCGAAAAGGGAGGCTCAGGGGAACCTCTCCTTTTCTGGAAAGTTGGTCCGTGGGAATGGCTCTTCAGGCGTGCAGCGAGAGCTCCGTACGCCTCAAATTCACCAAGTTATTCAAGTTTCCATGTTGGCGTCGGAGGCACCAGAACCGACGCCACACAACAGGCTACGGACGATTGCAGGGCCCAAGCCCCAGAACGCCAGGAGACCGCTCCAGCAGAGATGCAGGCGAGTTTAGGGTACGACCGGAAGGAGTCCGGTCAAGAGGTAGAAACCCATAGATTGGGGATATCTGCTGTTTTCGGTTGCTGGTCCGACCAAGCTACGCAGGGGAGCGGTAGCGCAACGGACGCAGAGCGGAACGCCAGGAAAATTTTCGGCGGGCAAGTCGAGATTGAACCAAGAGTTAAAAGCTCAATCAAAAGCCCTACCACCAAAGATTCGTCCATTCATGAATGCGGGCTAACGTGTCAAGTTCCAGAGGAAGAGAAGGAGGACCTTCCCGTG
>NW_027155063.1:8308-8587 GCF_002600585.1 Cystoisospora suis | reverse complement strand
TACCTCTCTCTAATGAAGAAGGTGTCTATCTCTCTCTACCGCAAGGTGTCTATCTCTCTCTCCTGCCTCAGATATTTTGATCTTTATCTCCTGCTTGTGCTGCTTTTATATTATGTGAAATAGTAGAATGTGTGTCGCTCCGTAGTATGAAGGAGGGATGCCGCTGTCTCTTCAACTGTCTCTACACACATCCACACAGAGGCTAGATGTCTCTAGTGAAGATCATGGGTGTACGTACATCACAACTATCTCTAACCTATCTTGAAAGGATCTTCTCTC